>NC_092261.1:556998-856998 GCF_036320965.1 Panulirus ornatus
GCGAGGTAGCGCTAGGAAAAGAAAACAAAGGCCACATTCGTTCACACTCAGTCTCTAGCTGTCATATGATAATGCACCGAAACCACAGCTCCCTTTCCACATCCAGGCCCCACAGAACTTTCCATGGTTTAACCCAGACGCTTCACATGCCCTGGGTCAATCCACTGACAGCACGTCGACCCTGGTATACCACATTGTTCCAGTTCACTCTATTCCTTGCATGCCTTTCACCCTCCTGCATGCTCAGGCCCCGATCACTCAAAATCTTTTTCACTCCATCTTTCCACCTCCACTTTAGTCTCCCACTTCTCCTCATTCCCTCCACCTCTGACTCATATATCCTCTTGGTCAATCTTTCCTCACTCATTCTCTCCATGTGACCAAACCATTTCAAAACACCCTCTTCTGCTCTCTCAACCACACTCTTTTTACTACCACACATATCTCTTACCCTATCGTTACTTGATCAAACCACCTCACACCACATATTGTCCTCAAACATCTCATTTCCAGCACATCCACCCTCCTGTGCACAACTCTATCTATAGCCCACACCTCACAACCATATAACATTGTTGGAACCACTATTCCTTCAAACATACCCATTTTTGCTTTCCAAGATAATGTTCTCGACTTCCACACATTCTTCAATGCTCCAAGAACTTTCGCCCCCTCCCCCACCCTGTAATTCACTTCCGCTTCCATGGTTCCATCTGCTGCCAAATCCACTCCCAGACATCTAAAACACTTCACTTCCTCCAGTTTTTCTCCATTCAAACTTATCTCCAACATCTCCAACTTGACTTGTCCCTCCACCCTACTGTACCTAATAACCTTGCTCTTATTCACATTTACTCTCAGCTTTCTTCTTTCACACATTTTACCAAACTCAGTCAACAGCTTCTGCAGTTTCTCACATGAATCAGCTACAAGCGCTGTATCACCAGCGAGCAGCAACTGACTCACTTCCCAAGCTCTCTCATTCACAACAGACTGCATACTTGCCCCTCTTTCCAAAACTCTTGCATTCACCTCCCTAACAACCCCATCCATAAACAAATTAAACAGCCATGGAGACATCACACACCCCTGCCGCAAACCTACATTCACTGAGAACCAATCACTTTCCTCTCTTCCTACACATACACATGCCTTACATCCTCGATAAAAACTTTTCACTGCTTCTAACAATTTGCCTCCCACACTATATATTCTTAATACCTTCCACAGAGCATCTCTATCAACTCTTATCATATGTCTTCTCCAGATCCATAAATGCTAAATACAAATCGATTTGCTTTTCTAAGTATTTCTCACATACATTCTTCAAAGCAAACACCTGTTCCACACATCCTCTACCACTTCTGAAACCATATAAACATATATGCACATAAATGCCCACATACGCACACATACATACATATACATAAATATACATACACAGAGACTGAGGGTGAACGAATGTGGCCTTTGTTGTCTTTTCCTAGCGCTACCTAGCGCATGTGCAGGGGGAGGGGGTTGTCATTTCGTGTGTGGCGGGGTGGCGACGGGAATGAATGACGGCAGCAAGTATGAATTATGTACATGTGTATATATATATATGTCCGTGTATGTATATATATATGTATACGGTAAAATGTACAGGTATGTATATGTGCGTGTGTGGACATGTATGTATATGCTTGTGTATGTGTTGGGCCATTCTTTCGTCAATTTCCTTGCACTACCTCGCTAACGTGGGAGACAGCGACAAAGTATAATGAATAAATAAATAAATAGGTACACATATGTAGACATTACATACATACACGTGTACATATTCATACTTGCTTGCCTTCATGCATTCCTGTCGATACCCTGCCCCACAGGAAAACAGCATGGCTATCCCCTGCTTCAGTGACATAATGCCAGGAATACAGACAAAGAGGCCACATTCATTCGCACTCAGTCTCTAGCTGTCATGTGTAATGCACCAAAACCACAGCTCACTATCCACATCCAGACCATTCCATGGTTTCCTCCAAATGCTTCAAATGCCCTGGTTCAGTCCACTGACAGCACATTGACCCCAGTATACCACATTGTTCCAATTCAATCTATTCCTTGCACGCCTCTCACCCTCCTGTATGCTCAGGCCCCAATCGCTCAATATCTTTTTAACTCCATCGTTCGACCTCCAATTTGGTTTCCCGCTTCTCCTTGTTCCCTCCACCTCTGATACATATATCCTCTTTGTTAATCTTTCCTCACTCATTCTCTCCATGTGTCCAAACCATTTCAACACACCCTCTTCTGCTCTCTCAACTATTCTCTTTTTATTTCCACACATCTCTTATCCTTACATTCCTTACTCGATCAAACCACCTCACATCACATATTGTCCTCAAACACTTCATTTCCAACACATCCCCACTCCTCCACACAACCCTATCTATAGCCCATGCCTTACAATCATATAACATTGCTGGAACTAACATTCCTTCAACCATACCCATTTTTGCTCTCCGAGATAACGTTCTATCTTTCCACACATTTTTCACTGTTCCCATAACCTTCACCCCCTCCCCCACCCCGTGACACACTTCCGCTTCCATGGTTTCATCCGCTGCTAAGTCCACTCCCAGATATCTAAAACACTTCACTTCATCCAATTTTTCTTCATTCAAACTTACATCCCAATGATCTTGTCCCTCAACCCTAATGACCATAATAAACTTGCTCTTATTCACATTTACTCTCAACTTTCTCCTTTCACACATTTTTCCAAACTTAGTCACCAACCTCTGCAGATTCTCACATGAATCAGACACTAGAGCAGTATCATCAGCAAACAACAACTGACTCACTTCCCAGGCCCTTTCATTCAGAACAGACTGCATACTTGCCCCTCTCTCCAAAACTCTTGCATTTACCTCCCTAAACATCCCATCCATAAACAAATCAAACAACCATGGGGACATCACACACCCCTGCCGCAGACCGACATTCACTGGGAACCAATCAATCTCCTCTCTTCCTACTCCTACACATGCCTTACACCCTTGGTAAAAACTTTTCAATGCTTCTAGCAACTTACCTCCCACACCATATAACCTTAAAACCTTCCAAAAGCATCTCTATCAACCCTATCATATGCCTTCTCCAGATACATAAATGCTACACACAAATCCATTTCTTTTTCTAAGTATTTCTCACACACATTCTTCAAAGCAAACACCTGATCCACACATCCTCTACCACTTCTGAAACCACACTGCTTTTTCCTAGTCTGATGCTCTGTAAATGCCTTCATCCTCTCAATCAGTACCCTCCAACATGATTTCCCAAAAATACTCAGCAAACTTATGCCTCTGTATTCTGAACAGTCACCCCTATCCTCTTTTACTTTGGACAATGGGACTATGCATGCATTCTGCCAATCCTCAGGCACTTCACCATGGTCCATACATCAAGGTTCCCACTCTTTTACTGACATAAAATTCAAGGCTTTTTCCAGGATATTTCCAGGATCTGTAAATGTTTTCCAGGATATTTTCTACAGGGTTTTCAGCCCACTTAATCTTAAATGGACTTCAATGGACAAACCATCTGGATAACACTGATCGTTGGTTTGTGCTTGTTCATCGAACACATTTATAAATTAGTTACCATGTTAGTTCTAATGATTTAGGATTGGACTTGTATTGACAGGACTATCAAGAGCTTTCTGTATGAGCCTGGCTTTCAGTGCTTTATAAGCCACAAGATGACCAATTTGCATGATACAGAAATTTTCTGACTCGGCACTGTGACTAAGGCCATTTAGCTAAAATATTGGAAATCTATAGCATTCAAAGGATTTCCATAAAGATCACCATTATTTTAAGTTTGGTAAAATTTCATTTTCATCAACCATACTCTCAATTCTTGATGTTAATAAGTACATGATGCTACTTCTTGGATAATCACAAACTTATGACTCAGAACTTCGACTAGTTTTCAATGGTTGGTGTCTTCATATTGTACATGTATATTCTATATTCTTTATAAATTATTACTTGGACCGTGTACAGCTCAAACCACATGTGTTAAAAATCCATAATCTACATATTTGTAGAAGTGAAAAAAATCTTCACCAAATTTCAGCCTATGGCTGTACTGAATAAAAATGGCAATCCTTTCAGACAAAGAGTTAATCCACCTTGGCGTAAAGGAGAATAGTCTTAGATTAGGATTTCCTTCTATAATGTCAACAACTTGTTTTGGACTCAAATAAAAAGCCCTTTCAATTTTTAAAGATTCAATAATTTTAGCGTTAGCTATTTCCTTGCAACATTCAACCGTAACTTCCTCTGAAAATCGTTTCTCTCTTGTTAAAGTTCTTGGTTCCAATTCAATGCTAACTAAACGCTTTGAAAGTAAACATGCAATATTTATAAAAATTTTGCAATCTTTGAACGTATTTGTATTTAACGATACTGCATTGGGAAAAAAAGACTTTAACCCAATCTGAGTCAATAAGAGTTGACTTGGCAAATGTGAAGCACTTTTTTTTCAAAAAATTGGCCATCACGATCATTATTAACCATTGCTTTCATTACTCCATAACAGATGTGAGCAAGCGCTATCAAGACCGCGATTTCAGTTCGAATCGTACCATACAACTCGCCCCACAAAAAAGCAATAAAGTATATTCAGGGTACAAAAGCGAGGGACGAATGAGGCCCAAGGGAAGTAACCTTTTCCTAACTTCCGTTTCAAGGGTTTTTCCTGGAAATTTTCAATTTTACGCGTTTTCCAGGCCTTTTCCCGGCTGGGAGCACCTCAAATGAAATTCCTGGGTTTTTCCCGTTTTCCTGGTGGCGTGGGAACCCTGATACATACAGTTAATATTCTATCCTTACCAACCAATCAACAACACAATCACCCCCTTTTATAATAAATTCCACTGGAATTCCATCCAAATCCACCACCTTCACAGATTTCATCTTCCGCAAAGCTTTCAATGCCTCTCCTCTCTTCACCAAATCATTCTCCCTCACTTCATACAGCGCCCCAACAAAACACCCAATATCTGCCACCCTATCATCAAATGAATTCAACAAACCTTCAAAATACTCACTCCATCACTATCTGTTATCACTTCCCCACTTGCCCCCTTCTCCGATGTTCCCATTTGTTCTTGTATTAATCAAGTTATTTACTTCCTTCCAAAACACCTTTTTATTCTCCCTAAAATTTAATGATACTCTCTCGCTACAACTCTCATTTGCCCCCTTTTTCACTCATGCACCTTTCTCTTGACCTCTTGCCAGTTTCTTTTATAAACCTCCCAGTCACTTGAACTAATTTCCTGCAAATATCATCCAAAATAGGGGAGAAAGAATACTTCCCACGTATTCCCTGCGTGTCGTAGAAGGCGACTAAAAGGGAAGGGAGCGGGGGCTGGAAATCCTCCCCTCTCGTTTTTTTTTTTTTTCCCCAAAAGAAGGAACAGAGAAGAGGTCCAGGTGAGGATATTCCCTCAAAGGCCCAGTCCTCTGTTCTTAACGCTACCTCGCTATCGCGGGAAATAGCGAATAGTATGGAAAAAAAAAAAAAAAAAAAAAAAAAATCATCCAAACGCCTCTCTTTTCTCTTTCACTAACAATCTTACTTCATCCCACTACTCACTACCCTTTCTAATCTGCCCACCTCCCATCTTTCTCGTACTACATACATCTTTCACGCAAGCCATCGCTACTTCCCTAAATACATCCCATTCCTCCCCCACTCCCCTCATGTCATTTGCTCTCACCTTTTGCCATTCAACACTCAATCTCTCCTGACAATTCCTCACACAAGTCTCCTTTCCAAGCTCACTTACTGTCACCACTCTCTTCTCCCCAAGATTCTCTCTTCTTTTCTGGAAGCCTCTACAAGTCTTCACCTTCACAAGATAGTGATCAGACATCCCTCCTGCTGCCCCTCACAGCACATTAATTTCCAAAAGTCTCTCTTTTACACGCCTATCAATTAGCATGTAGTCCAATAATGCCCTTTGACCATCTCTCCCTACTCACATACATATACATATACTTCAGGTATTCCCAATCATCAGCCCTTTTTCGACACATAAATCCACAAGCTCTTCACCATTTCCATTCACAACACTGAAGACCGCATGTACACCAATTATACCCTCGACTGCCACATTACTCACCTTCGCATTTAAATCATCCATCACTATAGCCCGGTCTCGTGCATCAAAGCTGCTAATACACTCACTCAACTGCTCCCAAAACACTTGCCTCTCATGATCCTTTTTCTCATGACCAGGTTCATGGGCACCAATAATCAACCCTCTCTCTCCATCCACTTTCAGTTTTACCAACATCGATCTAGAATTCACTTTCTTACACTCTATCGCGTCCTCCCACAACTCCTGCTTCAGGAGTATTGCTACTCCTTCCTTAGCTCTCGTCCTCTCACCAACCCCTGAGTTCACTGCTAAGACCTTCCCAAATCACTCTTCCCCTTTACCCTTGAGCTTCATTTCACTCAGAGCCAGAACATCCAGGTTTCTTTCCTCAAACGTACTACCTATCTCTCCTTTCTTCGCATCTTGGTTACATCCACACACATTCAGACACCCAAATCTGAGCCTTTGAGGTGGATGAGCACTCCCCACTTGACTCCTTCTTCTATCTCTTTTTTTTAATTCATACTCACCATTTCCTACTTTTGCAAGGTAGCATGCAAGAATAGATGACTGAGCCTTAGAGGGAAAAACTACTCACTTGGCTCCCTTCTCTGTTCCTTCTTTTGGAAAAGTAAACAGGAGGGAAGGATTTCCAGCCCCACACTCCCATCCCTTTAAGTCGTCTTCTATGACACACAGGGAATACGTTAGAAGTATGCTTTCTCCTCTATCCCCAGGGATAATCTATGTACATATATCTTTCATACTCGATCACCATTTACTGTGCTAGCGAGGAAGTGCCCCATTCACTCATACACATGCATACGCAAAAAACAAACAACAAAACAAGCAAACAAACAAAAAAGGAAAATTGTCTGTTGGCAAATATTTGAATCATATTTAAGAGCATAGATATGTTTCTGAAGTCTGATCACTGCACTTAGAAATCATAAAAAACTCACCAAGAAAGTCGAAAAGGAGGGCAATTAAGATGGTACTCGAGTTAAGAGAGGTTAAAGCAACAGACTGGTAGTCATAAATTCGCTCACAATCGAAGAGAGTGAGTTGCTCAAAACCTTCAGATTTCTAAACCAGTTTGATGGTGATGACATAGAGCAGTTCCTTTGGATGCAAAACAAAGAAATAAAAGGCCCCAACAAGATGCAGAAAAACAAAGAGGGTAAAACGAGACGCTAAGCAAGAAACATATTAGAAAGGGTGTCATAAAGTACGTTTTTGCATGAGTAGAACATGAATGCTAACTGTATACAAAAGCATGAAAAGTTGTATGACAGCAGAGAAGTCTAAGACAAGGGATTCAATAAGAGTACAATTCCCTCCATTTATTGCATAAGCAGATAATTGCAGGCTAAACTAGCTACCAATGGTTTAAGATATAGGAAACGATAGAAGCATACACAGAAGAGTACCACTTGTGGAACCAAATCATTCACAACAGGAAATGAAAAAACAGAAGCAACAAGATGGTACAAATAAATGAAGAAAAAATCAATGAAATCTGAATTACAGTTTTAGAATGAGTGGCAACAGCAATCTCTGAAATAAAGCAGCCTTTGAAAATGTTGAACAAACCCTCACATGGTGAAGCAGTGTACATGAGTCCACTTAGTGGGTTATTTTATCTGATTACACTCACAACTAAGTCTCAGTTTTAATGAACTAATAAAAAAATTCATATTAAGACATATAAATGTACGAACTCATATTTACCTTGCTCCTATCATCGGCATAACATCATTAATACTCTTAATGCGCTGTGAGGTGAGGAGGCAGACCACCAGCATGGCTAAATCCCGAGAATATGAGCGATTGATCAGCTCAAGGGCAGTCTGGATATTGTCTCGTTGTAATGCTAAAACAGAATTGCAAGCAAGAGCAACCATCAGCTTGCCCAAGTTCACCAAATCTTCTTGCTGAAAAAAAAAGTACATGAGAGAGAGAGAGAGAGAGAGAGAGAGAGAGAGAGAGAGAGAGAGAGAGAGAGACAGAATATGTCTTGCTCTCCAGGTTGCTAACACACTCTCTCAGCTGCTCCCAAAACATTTGCCTCTCATGACCAGGTGCATAGGCACCAATAATCACCCATCTCTCTCCATCCAGTTTCAGTTTTACCCATATCAATCAAGAGATTTCTTTATTACACTCTATCACATACTCCCACAACTCCTACTTCAGGAGTAGTGCTACTCCTTCCTTTGCCCTTGTCCTCTCACCAATCTCTGAATTTACTCCCAAGACATTCCCAAACCACTAGTCCCCTTTACCCTTGAGCTTCATTTCACTCAGAGCCAAAATATCGAGGTTCCTTTTGTCAAACATACTACCTATCTCTCCTTTTTTCTCATCTTGGTTACATCCTCACAAATTTAGACACCCCAATCCGAGCCTTTGAGGAGGACAAGCACTCCCTGCATGGCTCCTTTTGTTTCCCCTTTTAGGAAGTTAAAATACAAGGAGGGGAAGGATTCTAGCCCCCGTTCCCATCCCCTTTAGTCGCCTCCTATGACAGGCAGGGAATGCATGGGAAGTATTCTTTCTCCCCTATCCCCATATATTTTTTTTCTTTATATTTTGCTTTGTCGCTGTCTCCCGCGTTTGCGAGGTAGCGCAAGGAAACAGACGAAAGAAATGGCCCAACCCACCCCCATACACATGTATATACATACACGTCCACACATGCAAATATACATACCTATACATCTCAATGTACACATATATATATACACACACAGAAACATACCTATATACCCATGCACACAATTCACACTGTCTGCCTTTATTCATTCCCATCGCCACCTCGCCACACATGGAATACCATCCCCTCCCCCCTCATGTGTGCAAGGTTGTGCTAGGAAAAGACAACAAAGGCCCCATTCGTTCACACTCAGTCTCTAGCTGTCATGCAATAATGCCCGAAACCACAGCTCCCTTTCCACATCCAGGCCCCACACAACTTTCCATGGTTTACCCCAGACGCTTCACATGCCCTGATTCAATCCACTGACAGCACGTCAACCCCGGTATACCACATCGGTCCAATTCCTTCTATTTCTTGCCCGCCTTTCACCCTCCTGCATGTTCAGGCCCCGATCACACAAAATCTTTTTCACTCCATCTTTCCACCTCCAATTTGGTCTCCCACTTCTCCTCGTTCCCTCCACCTCCGACACATATATCCTCTTGGTCAATCTTTCCTCACTCATTCTCTCCATGTGCCCAAACCATTTCAGAACACCCTCTTCTGCTCTCTCAACCACACTCTTCTTATTTCCACACATCTCTCTTACCCTCACATTACTTACTTGATCAAACCACCTCACACCACACATTGTCCTCAAACATCTCATTTCCAGCACATCCACCCTCCTGCGCACAACTCTATCCATAGCCCACGCCTCGCAACCATACAACATTGTTGGAACCACTATTCCTTCAAACATACCCATTTTTGCTTTCCGAGATAATGTTCTTGACTTCCACACATTCTTCAAGGCTCCCAGGATTTTCGCCCCCTCCCCCACCCTATGATTCACTTCCGCTTCCATGGTTCCATCCGCTGCCAGATCCACTCCCAGATATCTAAAACACTTTACTTCCTCCAGTTTTTCTCCATTCAAACTTACCTCCCAATTGACTTGACCCTCAACCCTACTGTACCTAATAACCTTGCTCTTATTCACATTTACTCTTAACTTTCTTCTTTCACACACTTTACCAAACTCAGTCACCAGCTTCTGCAGTTTCTCACATGAATCAGCCACCAGTGCTGTATCATCAGCGAACAACTGACTCACTTCCCAAGCTCTCTCATCCACAACAGACTTCATACTTGCCCCTCTTTCCAAAACTCTTGCATTCACCTGCCTAACAACCCCATCCATAAACAAATTAAACAACCATGGAGACATCACACACCCCTGCCGCAAACCTACATTCACTGAGAACCAATCACTTTCCTCTCTTCCTGTACGTACGCATGCCTTAAATCCTCGATAAAAACTTTTCACTGCTTCTAACAACTTGCCTCCCACACCATATATTCTTAATACCTTCCACAGAGCATCTCTATCAACTCTATCATATGCCTTCTCCAGATCCATAAATGCTACATACAAATCCATTTGCTTTTCTAAGTATTTCTCACATACATTCTTCAAAACAAACACCTGATCCACACATCCTCTACCACTTCTGAAACCACACTCCTCTTCCCCAATCTGATGCTCTGTACATGCCTTCACCCTCTCAATCAATACCCTCCCATATACTTTACCAGGAATACTCAACAAACTTATACCTCTGTAATTTGAGCACTCACTCTTATCCCCTTTGCCTTTGTACAACAGCACTATGCAAGCATTCCGCCAATCCTCAGGCACCTCACCATGAGTCATACATACATTAAATAACCATACCAACCAGTCAACAATACAGTCAACCCCTTTTTTAATAAATTCCACTGCAATACCATCCACAGCCTCTGCCTTGCCGGCTTTCATCTTCCGCAAAGCTTTTACTACCTCTTCTCTGTTTACCAAATCATTTTCCCTAACCCTCTCACTTTGCACACCACCTCGACCAAAACACCCTATATCTGCCACTCTATCATCAAACACATATATATCTATATGAATATATATATTTATCCCTGGGGATAGGAGAGAAAGAATACTTCCCACGTATTCCCTGCGTGTCGTAGAAGGCGACTTAAAGGGGAGGGAGTGGGGGGCTGGAAATCCTCCCCTCTCATTTTTTTTTTTAATTTTCCAAAAGAAGGAACAGAGGGGGCCAGGTGAGGATATTCCAAAAAAGGCCCAGTCCTCTGATCCTAACGCTACCTCGCTAGCGCGGGAAGTGGCGAATAGTTTAAAAGAAAGAAAAGAAGAATATATATATATAACGCTACCTCGCAAATGCGGGAAATGGCGAATCGTATGAAAAAAAAAAATATATATATATATATTCTTTTCTTTCTTTCAAACTATTTGCCATTTCCCGCATTAGCGAGGTAGCGTTAAGAACAGAGGACTGGGCCTTTGAGGGAATACCCTCACCTGGCCCAATTCTCTGTTCCTTCTTTTGGAAAATTGAAAAAAAAAACCGAGAGGGGAGGATTTCCAGCCCCCCGCTCCCTCCCCTTTTAGTCGCCTTCTACAACACGCAGGGAATATGTGGGAAGTATTCTCAATCCCCTATCCCCAGGGATATATATATATGAATATATATGTGTGAATGTAGGTCTGCGGCAGGGGTGTGTGATGTCTCCATGGTTGTTTAATTTGTTTATGGATGGGGTTGTTAGGGAGGTGAATGCAAGAGTTTTGGAAAGAGGGGCAAGTATGAAGTGTGTTGGGGATGAGAGAGCTTGGGAAGTGAGTCAGTTGTTGTTCGCTGATGATACAGCACTGGTGGCTGATTCATGTGAGAAACTGCAGAAGCTGGTGACTGAGTTTGGTAAAGTGTGTGAAAGAAGAAAGTTAAGAGTAAATGTGAATAAGAGCAAGGTAATTAGGTACAGTAGGGTTGAGGGTCAAGTCAATTGGGAGGTAAGTTTGAATGGAGAAAAACTGGAGAAAGTAAAGTGTTTTAGATATCTGGGAGTGGATCTGGCAGCGGATGGAACCATGGAAGCGGAAGTGGATCATAGGGTGGGGGAGGGGGCGAAAATCCTGGGAGCCTTGAAGAATGTGTGGAAGTCGAGAACATTATCTTGGAAAGCAAAAATGGGTATGTTTGAAGGAATAGTGGTTCCAACAATGTTGTATGGTTGCGAGGCGTGGGCTATGGATAGAGTTGTGCGCAGGAGGATGGATGTGCTGGAAATGAGATGTTTGAGGACAATGTGTGGTGTGAGGTGGTTTCATCGAGTAAGTAACGTAAGGGTAAGAGAGATGTGTGGAAATAAAAAGAGCGTGGTTGAGAGAGCAGAAGAGGGTGTTTTGAAATGGTTTGGGCACATGGAGAGAATGAGTGAGGAAAGATTGACCAAGAGGATATATGTGTCGGAGGTGGAGGGAACGAGGAGAAGTGGGAGACCAAATTGGAGGTGGAAAGATGGAGTGAAAAAGATTTTGTGTGATTGGGGCCTGAATGTGCAGGAGGGTGAAAGGAGGGCAAGAAATAGAGTGAATTGGATCGATGTGGTATACCGGGGTTGACGTGCTGTCAGTGGATTGAATCAGGGCATGTGAAGCGTCTGGGATAAACCATGGAAAGCTGTGTAGGTATGTATATTTGCGTGTGTGGACGTATGTATATACATGTGTATGGGGATGGGTTGGGCCATTTCTTTTCGTCTGTTTCCTTGCGCTACCTCGCAAACGCGGGAGACAGCGACAAAAAAAAAAAAAAAAAAAAAAAAAGTGTGTGTATATGAGTGGATGACTATGTATCCTAATTGTAGTAAAAATCATTCCAACACATCTATCTAATCTATAATACCCTTCCTTTTCCTAGCATCTCAATAAGGCCAAATTTTAAGTAAGTCTGTCACAATATATTCTCTCCAGATATTCAGATTTCCCTGATGTGTTGCATATTTTAACAAAATCCCATTCCATATTCCAAATCTAAGTTACTGTTTTTCAATCCTTTCTCTGTTCTCAGCAATCTAACCTGTTAAGTAATTTCAAGGCTTTGTGATAGTTACTTATTGTAAAAATTGTACTCAACAAACTAGAGGGGAACTAAGCAAGAAAGCCTCATTTTTGGATATCTGCATCTTCCCTACATAAAATATATTTTCAATTGCTTTAGTCACAAATGCTATAATATTCTTTGAAAAAAGTATGTGACACATGGATATAATACTTGTACAATAAAAATAAACATGTGTTTAACGTACAGTAGATGACAACATACCATAACAACTCCTTTTGTCACAAACCTTCCAGTCCAAACCTGTTTGTCAGTATTGACATACCTGATACTGAGGCATGTTAGCAAGGGGGTTTGCAGCATTGGGATCAAAGTTCAACACATCATGAATTCCACAACAGTTGATCCTGATTCTTGACTTATTGTCCGTTAAGAGGATTTTTGTTGGATCTAGTGTGCGACATGCAAGACCTTGTGTGTGAATAGTCCGCAAGGCTCCTGTCAGTTGGATGATGTAGTTCCACAAAGTGGATTCTGGCAGAAGACCTGTATTACCAAAAACAAAAGTATATCTCTTAAATTTCTTTTAAAATTCATAGGCACAAACTAGGACTGAAACCCTATATATAAGTCACTTTAGGAAATTAAGAAAAACTATCCCCTTTCCTTAATCAATGAGCTGTTTCTTGCCAAATAAATACATTAAATAAAAATCAATTAACAAACTTCACTAGTATCATATCTATACTCATTTCTAAGTCAGAGACCAAACTACAATGACTTCACAGAGAATTATAATTATTTTTTCATACATATTTCCACTAGGTGCTTCACTAATACATGATGAAAGATCAGTCTTGGGTGGAGAAACTAAATCTCTGTACTCGTAAAAGGAGGCTAGAAAACATGCTAGGCAATCCTGTTCAACCTGTACAGGTTGTACCTCTCTAATCCAGCATACTATGGTCCAGCACGGTTTGAATCTGCTGCCATTAGTTATCACTTTGTGGATCTGCCACCAGGGTGGTGCTGTTAGCAGCATTAAGGCTCCAAAATCTACTTACACTGCAGCCAACTAATTAAAAGTCCACTTAATTTCTTATATTCAGTTGTATTTCAGCCTATCAGGATATCATCCAAGACACCAAGAGCTGCAGAAGATGGTGCTAGTGATAATAAGTGTAAGCATTAGTCATTATCTATGCCTGAAAAGGTGGAGTTACTGAAAAAAAATTACATAAAGAGACTTCTGTAAAGACTTTGAGTGAGATTGGGTCATCAACTATGTATGACGTAGGGGTCAATTTCTGTTTTCAGGCAATTTCTGTGGTTTGGCAATGTCCTGATCCAAATGCTGCCAGATTAAGGAGGTAAAACCTAAACCTTGACTTAGAAAACCCAACAAACTAAGCAAAGTATCTGAAGACTGTAACACCAGTCTACCATGGGCTAATTTGTCCTCGAATTTGAAAAGCTAAAGAGTCTCAATTTTCATACTGCCTTGAGGGACCATATTACTGTGTTTTAAAGGCATACTGCCTTGAGGGACCATATTACTGTGTTTTAAAGAAGTGATATCTGAAGATGTCCAGATGTTATAAACTTTCTGAGGCCACAGATTTATGTTGAAACCAGAAGTCATTTTATGCTGACCAAAAGAATGATACATACATAAGAACTAATACCAGTAATAAGTACCTTGGATTATCTGCTAAGTGTAATATCCAAGATGCACTACAGTTCTAACAAGGATTTCAAGGCATGACAAACTTATGAAGGAATATCTATTTATAGTGAACAGTAGGTGTCTGAAAGATTAACCCTATGTGATGAGGAAGGGGCAAGGTACTGATATAGCAATCCTGTGATTTCTGTTCTTGCATGAAAATAATATCAAAACTGTTCTAAAGCATACTGAGCTGTCTTTATTGGAAAAAATTGCTAAATTACACAATTCATGTGGACTGCTTTAGCAAGGTATTGCCAGGAAACAGATGAAGAAAGGCTGCATGTGCTCACATCTATTCTTGAGATCTCATGTGTAATGCATTGAAACCACAGCTCCCTATCCACATTAAGGCCCTATGGATCTTTCCATGGTGTACCCCGCGCATTTCACATGCCCTAGTTCAATTCCACTGACAACACATTGACCCCTCTATACCACATAGTTCCAATCACGTGCATGCCTTTCACCCACCTACATGTGCAGGCCCCAATTGCTCAAAATCTTTTTCTCTCCATCCTTCCATCTCCAATTTGGTCTCATTCTCCCTGTTCCCTCCACTTCTAACACATACATCCTCTTTGCCAACCTTTCCTCACTCGTTCTCTCCATATGTCCAAGCTATTCCAACACACTCTTCTGCTCTCTCAACCATATTCAATACCACATATCTCTCTTACCCTTTCATTACTTACTCGATCAAATCACCTCACACCACATACTGCCCTCAAACATTTCATTTCCAACATATGCACCCTCCTCCGCACAACCCTATCCATAGCCTATGCCTTGCAACCATATAATATTGTTGGGACTATTATTCCTTCAAGCATATTCATTTTTGCCCTCTGAGAAAACGTTCACTCTTTGCACACATTCTTTAGCACTCCCAGAACCTTCATTCCCTCCCCAACTCAATGACTCACTTTTGCTTCCATGGTTCCATTTGCTGCCATGTCCACTCCCAAATAATTAATACACTTCACTCCCTCCAATTTTTCTCCATTCAAACTTACACCCCAACTAATTTGTCCCTCAACCCTGCTGAACCAAATAATCTTGCTTTTATTCACATTCACCCTCAAATTTCTCCTTTCATTTACTCCTCCAAACTCAATCATCAACTTCTGCAGTTCCTCACTCAAATCTGCCACTAGTGCTGTATCATCTGCAAACAATATATTTCTCAATTCTCGTGCCCTCTCATCCCCTACAGACTGCATATTCACATCTCACTCCAACACTCATCACATTTGACACCTCAGGGTCTTAGTGAAGATGCATTTAATATGACTATGAATCAGTTCAAATTCATCTTGACTATAACAAGGATATAATGCTGAGTGTTGGAAATTGGGAGAGAAATAATAGATGAGGAGTTAACAGCAAAAGCACATGTTTCCTTCTACACAAGAAAACCAATTAACAATATGGAACAATGATGACAAACACCCCTCTCTGATCCCAACTTATGTAAACAACCCCATCTTTTCGATTCTCTTTCATAATATTAATGGTGAGACAATTTCTCTTAAAACATCCTCCTGCCTATTGTCAATAGTCAATGCAACATACAATTTCCATAAATTCCAGAAGAAAATCCTCTGGAATTATTAATACTTTCCTCAAACAGTTGGATTCTGGATAAGTATAACATAAACAGCAATGAACATGATTAATTTTTCTTTGAGATACATTCTGTGTATTACAGAGGATAATAAATGCAGTTTCCCCAACCTAGCCACATTCACTGTAAATCCATTTGATCTATGGAGAAATATCTATGAACAAAATCCATCAAAAGTTTCTAAAACTACTATTAGCGAGCTTATTCTACTGTCAGTGAGCTTATCAAGCAACATCAATTGTTTTTCTCTACATGTTACCCTGTCACATGAGATTATCTAATATTGGAAATATAATTAAAAGATGGGAATATCTGAGAAAGGAGAGCAACAAAAAATATAAACTAGATCAGCAGTAAAAACATTAACTACATCCTTAAAACTTGGGACCAACTTACAAATTCTTAATTCAAATTAACATCAAACTTTTCCTTACAGTCAGAAGAAAATCACACAGAATAATCAAAACCTTTTTTATTGCGTTATAATAATAATTCAATGCACAACTCTACCAAGATGAAAAAATAAAAAAAATCAGTGACTTACTACTGCCAGAGTTTTGCCGGTGACTCTTGTGGATCCCCCGTGCTGGAGGGTCATGAGAGGAACTACCTCCATTACCTGCTGATGAACTACTTAGCCCTTCCCATCCATTTGCTGTAAAGGCATTTGCTGAAGAAAAATGTCGTGTAGCCAAAGTCTCTGCACCAGCATGGTAGTCATACACAAACACAATGGCTGTGGAATACTTCATTTCATAATTTACACATAAAGAGTTTACTGTATAAAATAAACCTAAGCTATACATGCACAAGGTAAAATATGATCAGGTACGAGTAAGTGAATTTTCATGAGAAAATGTAGATACTCCTGCCTCCATTAAACCAATACAATGATATCAATAACTCACCTTATTAAATTACACTACTAACCAAATAATCATCCCATCATCTTCTGTAAGCAGGTCTCAAACAAATGTACCAGTGGAAGTTCAGTAAAGGATGAGGGAAGAATATAAAATGTAAAAGCAGAATGTTAAGAAGCTGAAAGAGAAAAGCAAAGAAAGAGCAGATGAAGATTCTGAAAGAAAACTGAGTTAACTGATGAATGTGGAAGAAAGTGAGGGAGCAACTGTAACATGCATGGGTATGAAGGATGAAAGGAAAAGGATAAAAGTGCATGGGTCTATAGCAAGAAGGGATGTAAAAAGGGCAATAATGAGGTTGAAGAAAGGAAAGGCATCAAGAATGAGCATGATTAAAACTGATTCATGGAAGAGAAAGTGTGATAGATTGGATGCTTTTGATATGTAATTCACCTTGGAAACAGAAGGTTGTGCCTGTGGATTAGGTGAAAGCTATTGTTTCTTCATCCAAACGAAAAGGTGCTAAGGAAGTACGCAGGAATTATAAGGGAATGAGTCTGCTATATATACCAGGAAGTGTTTGCAAGAATGATGAATGTCAGAAAATTGGAAGTGATTGAATGCAGAATAAGTGAGGAGCAAAGAGGTTTCAGGAAAGGTAAGGGATGTGTGTGTTAGATTTTTGTGGGAAAATGACAAGAAAAGTATCTAACAAAAAATAAGAATCTGACTGTAGGTTTTATGGATCTGGAGAAAGCATATGACAGAGTTGAAAAGAATGCTTTATGGGATGTGTCAAGGATATAAGGGGTAGGGGACAACTCCTGGATGGTGTGAGAGCCTTTTACAGAGTAGACAGAGTTAGGAGAAAGTTTCAGTATCCATGTGATAGTGAGGAATGGCTGTGTGATGTCACTGTGGCTTTCTGATATATACATAGATGGAGTGATAAGAGAGGTGAAAACAAAACTAAGGATAGGGGAGCAGAGGTGTAGTGTGGTGATGAGGTATGGTGGCTAGTGACAACCGTTTGTGGATGATAGTGTCGCTTGCTGTGAGTGAAGAGGAACCGCAGAAGGTTGTAACCGAGTTTTATGGAGTATGTAAGCATTGGCGATTGAAAGTAAATGCGCCTAAAAGTAATGTAATTGTGCTGCAATGAAAAACAAAAGAGTAAATATAGATGTTGCAAAACCCTTTTGAGTGATAAAAGAAAGTGTACTAAACTGTGTTATAGATATGGGGGGAGAAAGACTGGAAGAGGTGAGAGAATATAATTATTTAGGAGATATCTTGGGTAAGTTTGGTGATATGGAAGGAGAGATAAGGGAGACAGCAATACAAGGTAGAAGAGTCATTTGGTCCCTTAACAGAAAAAATGAAAGACAGATATGTAAGTACGGAAGTGAAAAAAGATTAAGGAAGAGCATAGTCCTCCTGACCCTCACCCATGCAACCAAAACATGGAATAAGCCATATAGGTCAAGAATCCAGGCTGTGGAAATGAGCTACATGAGAGGAGTATGTGGAATGACAAGATATAAAGAAGAAATAAGGCATGGTATGGCAGGGAATGCAAAGGAAATTAACTGTGGTGTAGTAGAGTGGGTGAAATGTAATACTTTGAGGAGGTTTGGGCATGTGGAAAAATGCAAGATGGGGAGTTTTCAAGGAAAGTATGCGATAGTACATTCAGAGGTTGGTGCGAGAGGAAGACCATCCATGACATGGGGAAACAGAGTGGAAGAGTAATGGTGGGAGATAAATAGTGGAAGAATGCAAGGGATGGTATATGTGAGGGAGGCACGTAAGGACAGGGATAAGTGGAGACTCTCTGACCTTGGCCACCCACTGCTGGGAGTTCCCAGAGGGAAAGAGCATAAGAGACGTTTTATTTTAGTTTAAATTTTTTCTAGTATGCCTACATGTATTTTCTTTCCCATTTACTTTAACCTTATCAAATTTCTTATCACATTCCAGTGCTGATGTTTTACTGCTGAAAGTAATACAGTCATGGAGAAAGGTATCAAAATCTTTAGAATGAACTAACTTTTCACTCTTACAATATTTTCAACCATTCAGCATTTCTCTTGAAAATGCTGAAATACACAGAACCTGGCCCTATTTTCTCAGCTTTTTCCTAAATCTGAATTTGTAGGATTTCCACTGTAACAAGCTCAAATCCCATTTCCATGCAAAGGTTGTCAGGGTGAAGGTATATTACTGGTACTACCTGCCTGGGTATCAGGTTTAGTGATGACTGTGTAGTGAGTCACCACTTAAGTGGATGTCAAGTTGCACTCCTTTGACCCAGGTAGGTGTCTTTTCTTTCTGCCTCACCCAAGCAAGGACAGCTGGTATTCTGTTCACAAACATACAATCTCTCCTTATCACAAATAACACTTGACAATGCTTAACTTACAAAACTCATTCTTTGCAACCGTAGATTTTACTGCAGTTGGCACTTTCTACTAGCCCTGCCTTCTGGCAAAATAGTAGGAGCAATGGATAAAAGTACTTGGTAGGAACATTAGATAGGAGCTTCAGGTAGAAATATTAGGTAGAGGTAGTTGGTAGGAGCAATAACCAAGAGCATTAAGTAGAAGTAGTAGCTTGTAACATTAGGCAGGAATATTAGGTAGATAAATTAGGGAGTAGTACTTGGTAGGAACTTTAGCTGCAGCCTCTGAAAACACTATGCTAAAGTTGCCCTCTCCCAGTGGCCTGTTAAAGGTGTGGCACTAAATGCTAAAAAGTAGCACTAGAGTATAAGTTTCAGAGACTGTTTGCTTTGGCTACCCTATTGAGGGAGTTCCCAAAGGGAACGGACGTCAAAGATATTGATAGAAAAGATAGATAGTCTTCTACTTCTGTTACGCTATTAATGAACAATTTTTGGGTGTGTTTGGGACAATGCCTTCAAGGAATTTCAAGCATAAATGATGATATACACCTTATCTTGAAGGATTTATCAAAGGAATCCAAGAACATACATTCTGGTTTAAAAACAGCATAAAGCACTTTCCTGTAGAAATAAGGATCTAGTCCATATTTCACTAGATATGGACTCTTTCCACAACCACTCTTCCTGGATATTTGGCAGTTAGGAAATATCCACTGAAAGAATTTGTCTGTTTTTGCTGGATAAAAGTAATGATCCATATGTTTCTTAGGTGCCTTAACAATCTCTGTTTCCAGAATAGCAAATCCTTTCAGGCATTTGTTGCCTCTGATAATGTCCGATAATGTCCAGGTGCTCTTACTTGAAGTGAAGAAGGCACTAGAAACTGGTATGCAATGCATTCTTCTTCTGTAGCTGAACCAATGACTTTATGATGTTCATCAAAGCTGTTAACTGCATCTGTTGGTGGTACTGCTGAAACATCACTATGAAGTTTGTCTTTATCAGCACCAGGCCAAAGCATGGTAAGTGGATGATGTTCTTGTTTGCTTTTCAACCAAGGCTGTTCTTTGATCTTGTGTTTACTTTCATGAGCATGATATCTAAGGACTCTTTTGCCTATATTCTTTACTTCAATATTCTTTCCACATAGGATACACCTAGCTTTATGAACATCAGAAGCATGTTTTGGAACCCAGAGAAAGTATGGTGGCCTTGAACCATTTATCATTGAAAGCACCAAGCTTACCCCTCTTCTAACAATTACCTCAGTTCTAAAAATACAAATTACAATTAGCACTGAAAAGCATGATTACAGTGCTTTTCTGATATGATGTTTATGTAAATGCTGGACTAACACCAGGCAGTTTTGGGTACAAAACCTATAAAAGTGAAAACCTTGAGTACCTTGCTAACTAATCTTATGGTATCAAGTCATTTCATTTTCACAGGATTCCAAGAGCTCTCCAAACCTATGAGAAATTGTATTTTAGAGTAACCTGAGGAATGTTGGTGCATAAAAGCTGTTTTCAAATCACCCTAGTATAAAGCAAGACATACTGGTGGTTCCTGCACACAAAGTAGCTTATGTCCTCTGCCTCTGACAGGCTTTTACTATCTGAATACAAAGTACTGCAATGCTGATCTTTGACTCTTCTCTTTGGTCTTTCCTACCTAAAAAAATCAATACTCTAAAAAAAAAATTTTTCCCGATGATGGATACTTTCTCTTGACTTCTCTTCACAATATCTGTTGTCCCAGGCCCAGATCCAAATTTCCTGACCTTTCCCTGACTTGTGTGCATATATATGTGTGTGTGTGTGTGTGTGTGTGTGTGTGTGTGTGTGTGTGTGGATAGACAAACAGACAAACCTGTGGTAACACTGAACTGGACTGACTTATTAAAACTTACCTGCAGAGTCTTGTAGTTTGGGCAAACACATTGCTTCCAATTAGATACTTAAAAAACACGCTATGAAATTTCCTATTTTCATGTGCTTGGTCTAACAAAACTTGAACAACAAATGCTGCTGTGAAATTTAGAAAATGATGGTCAGCTGTGTATGGCTTCAGTCATGTATTCCAGCCTTCTCTTTGTTGGATTTGGGATGTGTGCAAATGATAATGTTTACTTTTTAATGGGACCTTCACATTTTGTGCTATGATACAAAGGCTTACTTATCCAGTTTAAAGTCTTAAAATAGAATGTCGACATTATCTTTTACAGTAAAAGAGCATTTTTTACAAACATACACATGCACTATTAAAATGGTTTGGAGCAGGAAAGTGGAAAGTTATAAAGTTTAAGGGAGATATATAGATGGAAAAAAGATATGAGAGGAAAGGTCAGTGGACTGAAGTGGTATGAGCAAACTTCAATTCCAGATATGAGATCAAAAAACTTAATGCATAACAGTGAGGTAAGGCAAGCAGTTGAGAGAGACTCTGTGTAAAGTGGAAGAATATGGGAAATAAGGGCATCATACAAAAGCAATGATGGAGGGCTATTGGCTGTTAAAAGCTTATCTTGTGGAGCTTAAGCAATTTGTTGTAGTACAATGGAAAACAGCAGAACTGATGAAATAATTACTATTGTGCATGGGAACACATGATGACTGATAAATATATCATTAAAACAATTAATACCCTACAATTATCATTGAATGCCTTGGTGGTGAAGACTTCTCTCAACTGAGTCACACTGGAATGTTGTAACTTTTTCCACAAGTCTACAAGCTGAGTGACTTTTACGTTGCTCAACCGGAATCCATGGATACGATAAAGGCAGTAATGCAGACCAGTCTTGATATTCGTACCCTGGAGAGAAAGAGAAATACATTACTTGTAACACAGAAAAACAAGTTTCACATCAGATATTAATTTGTTTTTTCTTTAGAACTGTTTTAATGTCCATGCTGTGAAGAAGAAATTCACAAAAATTTGCCAATGCCAGACAAAATTCATTAAAGCCTTATATGCAACAATCTCCTTGACTATCTACTGACTGTCAAGTGCTTCTTAGTTCAACATAGAAACATATAGTGAAGACAAAGGGAAGCAACTGTCCATTCATCAAAAAGCAAATGAGGTCTGTTGGGTCTTTTCTAGGTGCCCTGGAGGCCGCTCTGTTAAAGGAAAGGACTACAGCATGTACAGAATCTACTGAAAGTAATGGGTAGGGAGGTCCAAGAGCAATTTCAGTAGCTATTCAGTTTGAGGAAAGAACCACAATAAACAGAAAATTCCGACAACAGTGAGCAGGGACATGGTGAAAAAGCAATTTCAGTAGCTGATCAACAGACACAGAGCACGAAGACTGATGCAGAGGAACATATAACCAGGGTTATATGGACAAAGGTACACAGGAAATTAAGCTAAACTGTAAAAAGAATAGTAGGGACTGTTACACAGATGGAGCAATCAAGGAAGTATGGCCTAGTTGATGAAAGGTTTAGAGAAGTACAAAACATACAGGGACAGATAAGAGACAAATTTCAGAGACATTCAAAGATGCAGAAGTTGACAATTCAATGCTGAATAGTATAGCTGAAAAGGTGGTGGCACCAAAAGCAGAAAGATTAGTAATGCAGGAGGCTGATAAATATATATCACAGATTATTTTCGATTTGCAAGATCATTCACCAGATATGAGAGAAAGGGGAAAGAACAAATGCTTATAATAAGATTACTCAAGGCTCAATTATTGCAAAAATGCAATTTTGTTGATAAGAGAAGGAAAAAACAGTGGTCATAATCAAAACACATTGGGAGACAACTTACGGTTAAGTATGCCTTAGAGTCATTAAGCCAGAATGTACTTAGGCAAGCTAAGAAAATTAAACACAAGGTGGAATTCAGTGGGGTATTGTTGATGCCAAATGAGGAAATAGGATGAAGCAGTCCTGTAAGCACTGAAGAGAGGGCAGTGTTAAAGATGGTTATGTCAGAATGAAAGTAATAAATTCAAATGTTGATGGATTTATAGCTAATGGAGAAAAAAAGCAAATTCAAAAACTATTCAAGAGAAAGTGAACCTGATAATATCGCAGTTATGGAAACAAAGCTTACTAAAGATACAAGATCTCACCTGTTATCCCCAATAGGGTACATGTTAGTAAGGAGGGGGAAAAGAGGGCAAAGGATGGGGAGGACTGGCTTTCTTGATAAAACATTACTTTGTTTGAAAATAGTGTGGAGTTTGGCCCATTCAGACAATATTTATTGAGAAGTGTTACTGTAGGGAAGAAGTGCACTGCAGTGTTAATACTATATAATCCTCCAAAGAACTGCAATGATCCAGAACAAATATACTAACTATATCTCTGATGCCTGTTCCCTTCTGGAACTCCCTCAAGGGGGTGGCCATGGCAATAGTCTTCATAACTAGTAAACTCCAGTGCCACTTCTTAGAACAAATATACATTAATAACAATAATGAACAATAATGGTAAAATAATGATAAAGGAGGATTTCAATCATAAAGAGACAGACTTGGAAACTGGATTTTCATGGCAATATGGTCATGGAAATGCAAGTTCCATGAAAATATATGGAAAATTTTCCTATACCAACATGTCATTGAGCACACTAGGATGAGAGGGACTGATACATCATCACTGCTATATCATATCTTCACATATGCTAACATGAATAACAGGAATATTATACATGATACACCAATTGGTAAAAATTCTCATTTAAATCTCAAATATGATTATGAAGTAAATGAGGACATAAAAAGGGCAGAAGTAAAACATGAACAATAGGAAATAAAATGTGGAATTACACAAACCTCAGTAGTTATTGTGGTATCACATATTGGAAAATGAAGTATAGTACCCAGGAACCATGGTTAGGTGGTGAGAGGTTCCATGAAATCTATAATGAATAAGTAGGAACATCAGTACTTCTAGCATCAAATACACATGGAATGGCAAGAAAGAGGAAAGAACGGTCTCATAAAAGATGGTGAAGATATAGATGGCTCTTTAGCCAGCCTACACTTACCAAGGTATAAGAGAGCAAGGACCAAGTATACCAGGACAAGAAAGGAGGAACAAGAGGCTTGAAAAGAATATTATGGACAAGGCAGGCAAAAATCCAAATCTCTTCCATAAATTCACCAGGAGTTTGTTGTCAGTTAAGGAACAGCTAATTAGGCTATGGGACTGCAAGGAAAGAATTGTAGAGGATGATTTATGGGTATGTGAGGAATTCAATAACAGAAAGTGTTTTCAAAGTGCAAGACACTATAAGCCCTAATGAGATGATATTGGAACGGGTTTTAGAAACCATGAGATAAATAGAAAGGCAATAACAGAATACTAAAAGACCTTTACCTAAACAAAGCTCATGCTTCTGATAAAATTTCACCCTATGTGCTGAAGATGTGTGCACATACACTACTAAACTTGAAATACTGTTCAAGATGCCACTAGAGAGAAGCAAAGCAGCAATCGAAGGAAAAGAGGCAAATGTCATACCTGTCAATACAAAATGAGACTGGGAATAGGAACTGAACTACATATGGGTCTTAATGATAATAAGTATGGTCTGTAAAGTTCTAAAACAAGATTATTAAAAAGAAAATGGGTTACTTTCTATTATGGAAAATTATATAAGTAGGATGCACAACCATATTAGAGTATTAGAGAAAAAAGGTCATACATAACAAACCTTTTGACTTTCTGAGAGAGCGAACTCTGTTGTAATTGATTGGGAGGGTTAAGCGGATAGTTTGTATCTGGAGAGACAGAAAGCTTTGGACTCTGTATCACATGGAAGGGTTGATCAGGAAGCTACATTACCAGGCAATGATATGGGGGAGACTTCTCTGATGGACAGAAGATTATCTCTGTGTAAGGGAACAAAGGATACATACCAGAAGTGCATTTTTCAAATGGGTTGAGGAGACTAGTAGAGTCTAAAAGGTTCTGTTCTTGGACCATTACTCTTCTTGATCTTCAAAATCACTTGCCTGTAGGTATGGACTTCTACCTGAATATGTATGCATATGATGCAACGGACATGAGGGTAGTGAAAAAAGAGGAGGTTTCCAAAAAATTACAAGTGGACCTAAACAGACTCCAAAATTGGCATGATACTGGGTTGATGAAATTCAACCTGAGAACATGTAAAGGAATGTGGATGGGTCAAAGTGAAAGAAGGCCTCAATATGGTTCTTATTTTGCAAGACATGCTTCAGGATTCTTTGTGTGAGAAGATCTTGGGAGATGACATATCCCTAACCTGTTGCCAAAGTAGTTTAAGAAACATTTCATCTCGTGGCAAATATTAGAAAAGCCTTCGTGTATATTTATTCTTTTATCAATTCATAACAACCCCAGGACCCATTTCTACGAAAAAGTCTTGACGTTACCCAGGAAATTGTCCTATAGCTCCTGCAGCTCAAGGATACATTACTTCCAGCAGCAGGGAAATTTGGACTACTTTGAAAAAAGCAGTTCTTTGATGAGACTGTACTCCCAGTGACACAGCCTTGCCAGAGGTTACTATTCACTTGTGATGTAACCTCCTGCATGCAGAGTCTAGTAACACTTTTTAAAATACATCGATAAGGAATTTTGACAAGTTCATATCGTACATCAGGCCAAAACTGGAATATGCCTCTCAAGTTTGGTCAATGCATTTAGAGAAGCACAAAGAGCTAACAGAAAGTCCAGAGGAAGGCAACAAATATGGTACCAGAATTAAGACAACTAAGTCACAAGGAAAGGCTAGAAGTTTTATATATATGCAACTTGGAAGAAAAAAGTGATGGGTGACCTTGAAGTCTTTAAAATAGAGTGACAACTTAGTAAACAGATCTTTGAGAGATGTATGGATAGAGCAACTAAAAAATACATTATGAAATTACGCAAGAATCTTGTTAAGAAAAGACATAAAGATGTATAAAACTTTTCTTGCATAAGAATGGTGGGTGAAATGGAATAAAATTACTGAAGACTTACCAACAGAGACAGCATACATAAATCTAAGAAGTTCTGTGATAGTAAAGAATGTTCAAGAGAAGGGGGCCTCACAATTGTAAAACTCCCTCCTTATGTTGTAAAAATAGTTTATTACAAAAAGCAAATTACATGCAGTGAATGGGCTGAGTAATAATCTTAGTTCAATTGTTTTCCAAATTTGTTCACCATTTTCTGCATTAGCAAGGTAACACCAAGAAAGATAATGAAAGACTAAATTCGTTCACATCCATTCTCTAGCTGTTATTAGTAATGCACAGAAACTACATCCTATGACTCAATCACTTCCATGGTTCCAACTGCTGCCATGTCCACTTCCAGGTATCTAAAATAATCAACTTCCAAAATTTCTCCATTCAAACTCACACCCCTACTTACCTATCCCACTGCATTGCTGAACACAAAACCTTGCTTTCATTCACATTTACTCTTAACTTCCTCCTTTTACAACACTTATCCAAACTCAGTCATCAACTGCAGTTTCTCATTCAAATCTGCCACAAGTGCAATGACATCAGCAAATAACATTGAGGACAATGTGTGGTGTGAGGTGGTTTGATCGAGTAAGTAATGTAAGGGTAAGAGAGATGTGTGGAAATAAAAAGAGCATGGTTGAGAGAGCAGAAGAGGGTGTTTTGAAATGGTTTGGGCACATGGAGAGAATGAGTGAGGAAAGATTGACCAAGAGGATATATGTGTCGGAAGTGGAAGGAACGAGGAGAAGTGGGAGACCAAATTGGAGATGGAAAGATGGAGTGAAAAAGATTTTGTGTGATCGGGGCCTGAACATGCAGGAGGGTGAAAGGCGGGCAAGGAATAGACTGAATTGGATCGATGTGGTATACCGGGGTTGACGTGCTGTTAGTGGATTGAATCAGGGCATGTGAAGCGTCTGGGGTAAACCATGGAAAGTTGTGTGGGGCCTGGAAGTGGAAAGGGAGCTGTGGTTTCGGGCATTATTGCATGACAGCTAGAGACTGAGTGTGAACGAATGGGGCCTTTGTTGTCTTTTCCTAGCGCTACCTCGCACACATGAGGGGGGAGGGGATGGTATTCCATGTGTGGCGAGATGGCGATGGGAATGAATAAAGGCAGAGTGTGAATTGTGTGCATGGGTATATATGTATGTGTCTGTGTGTGTATATACATGTGTACATTGAGATGTATAGGTACGTATATTTGCGTGTGTGGACGTGTATGTATATACATGTGTATGGGGGTGAGTTGGTCCATTTCTTTCGTCTGTTTCCTTATGCTACCTCGCAAACGCGGGAGACAGTGACAAAGCAAAATAAATAAATAAATAAAATAAATAAATACTTCCATGGATCTCCTCACCCCCTACATACTGCATACTCATCTGTCCAAGACTCTTGCATTCACCTCCTTAAACACCCATTTATAAACAAATAAAACAGCCATAGTGGAATCACAAACCCTAACCACCCCATCCATAAACAAACTGAACAACCATGGGGACATCACACATCCCTGTCGCAAACCGATATTCACTAGGAACCAATCAATCTCCTTTCTTCCTACTCGTACACATTCCTTACATCCTTGGTAAAAACTTTTCACTATTTCTAGCGACTTACCTCCCATACCATATACTCTTAAAACCTTCCATAAAGCATCTCTATCAAACCTATCATATGCCTTCTCTAGATCCTTACATGCTACATAGAAATCCATCTATTTTCTAAGTATTTCTCACATACACTCTTCAAAGCAAACACCTGATCCACACATCCTCTACCACTTCTGAAACCACAGTGCTCTTCCCCAATCTGATGCTCTAAACATACCTTCACCCTCTAAATCATGAACCTCCCATATAAGTTCCCAGGACTACTCAATAAACTTATGCCTCTGTAGTTTGAACACTCACCTTCATCCCCTTTGCCTTTGTACACAGGCACTATGCATGCATTCCACCAATCCTCAGGCACTTTACCATGATCCATACATACACTGATTATCCTCACCAGCCAATGAACAACAGAGTCACCCCATTTTTTAGTAAATTCCACAGCAATACCGTTCAAACCTGCCATCTTGCTGGATTTCATCTTCCGCAAAACTTTCACTACCTCTCCTCCCTTAAGCAAACCATTCTCCCATACCCTCTCACTTTGCACACCACCCTGACCAAAACACCCTATATCTGCCACTCTGTCATCAAAAACATTCAACAAACCTTCAAAATACTCAATCCATCTTCTCACTTCATCACTACTTGTGTTACCTCCCCACTTGCCCCCTTCATCAATGTCCCATTAGTTCTCTTGTCTTTTGCATGTTATTTACCTCCTTCCAAAACATCTTTTTATTCTCACTAAAATTTAATGATACTCTCGCACCCAAACTCTCATTTGCCCTCTTTTTCACCTCTTGCACCTTTCTCTTGACCTCCTGCCACTTTCTTTTATGCATCTCCCAGTCATTTGCACTACTTCCCTGCAAGTATTGTCCAAATGCCTCTTTTCTCTTTCACTAACAACTTCCTCATCCCCACCACTCACTACCCTTTCTAATATACCCACCTCCCATCTTTCTCATGCTAAATGCATCTTTTGCACGAGCCATCACTGCTTCCCTAAATACATCCCATTCCTCACCCACTCCCCTCACATCATTTGCTCTAACCTTTTGCCATTCTACACACAATCTCTCCTGGTACTTCCTCACACAAGTCTCCTTTCCAAGCTCACTCACTCTCACCACTCTCTTCTCCCCAACATTCACTCTTCTTTTCTGGAAACCTCTACCAATCTTCACCTTTGCCTCTACAAGATAGTGATCAGACATCCCTCCAGCTGCCCCTCTCAGCACATTAACATCCATAAGTACCTCTTTTACAAGCCTATCAATCAACATGCAATCCAATACTGCCCTTCGACCATCTCTCTAACTCACATATGTATACTTATGTATATCTCTCTTTTTAAACCAGGTATTCTCAATCACCAGTTCTTTTTCAGCAGACAAATCCACGAGCTCTCCACCATTTCCATTTACAACACTGAACACCCCAACCCACATCAATTATACCCTCAACTGCCACATTACTCACCTTCGCATTTAAATCACCCATCATGGTACTATGACCCGGTCTTGTGCATCAAAGTTGCTAACACACTCACTCAGCAGCTTCCAAATCACTTGCCTCTCATGATCTTTCTTCTTATGACCAAGTGCATAGGTACCAATACTCACCCATCTCTCTCTAACCACTTTCAGTTTTACCCAAATCAATCTAGAATTTACTTTCTTACGCTCTATTACATACTCCCACAACTCCTGCTTCAGTAGTGCCACTACTTCCTTAGCTCGTGTCCTTTCACCAACCCGACTTTACTCCCAAGACTTTCCCAAACTACTCTTCCCCTTTATCCTCAGGCTTTGTTTCACTCAGAGCCAGAACATCCAGGTTTCTTTCCTCAAACATACTACCTTTCTCCTCATCTTGGTTGCATCCACACACATTCAGACACCCCAATTTAAGCCTTTGAGGAGGATGAGCACTCCCCACTTGACTCCTTCTTCTGGATCCCTTTTCAGAAATTTAAATAAAAGGGGGGTTCAGCCCCCTACTCCCGCTCCCTTTAGTCACCTTCTACGACACGTGGGAAATACGTGGGAGACAGCGACAAAGTATAATGATAAATAAAATATTTCTCATCTGTTTCCATGAGCTACCTCGCTAACGTGGGAGACAGTGACAAGGTGTAATAAAAGAAAAAATATATATATATATATATATATATATATATATATATATAAATTCTACCACTGTATTCCTAGTGTGCCACAGAAGGCGACTAAAAGGGTTGAGAACAGGGGACTGGAAACCCACCCCCCTTCTACTATTTCAATTTTTAAAAGATGGAACATAAGAAGAAGCCAGGTAAGAAGTGCTTACCCTCCTCAAAGGTTCAGGTAGGGGTGTGTATATGGATGTAACCTGAATGGGAAAAAAGGAGAGACAGGGAGAATGTAAGAGGTGAGGAACTTGAATGTTCTGGCTCTGAATGAAATGTCTTAGGGGTAGAGTTGGAGGTTGGTGGGAGGGCATGGGCCAACGAAGGGGTAACATTACTGACCAAGCATGAGTTGTGGGGTTGTGTGAAAGTATACGTAAATCCAGAATGGGGTGGGTAAAAATGAAAATTGGTTGTTAAAGATGGGTGATTATTAGTACTTATGCACCTGGCCATGAGAAGGAGGATGATGAGAAGCAAGTGTTTTGGGAGTATGTGAGTGAGTTTGCCAACAGTTTTGATACTGGAGATCAGGTAGTAGCAATGGGTGCTTTAAATGTAAGAGTGAGTAATGAGGCAATTTAAGGTATAACTGGGGAATATGGGGTATTCATTGAGGTGAATGGGAAGGGTGAATAGTTTGTGCAGTTGTGTGATGAACACTGATGATTGGGAATACCTGATCTAAAAAGAGGGATACAAATAAGTATATGTGGGTGAGTAAGAAAAATTATAGCAGGGCATTACTGAATTACATACTAACTGATAGGCATGCAAAAGAGAGACTCATGGATAAGAATGTGATGAAAGGGGGAACTAGTGGAATGTCTGACCATTTTCTGGCGGTGGCAAGAGTGAAGATTTGAATAGGTTTTTGGAAAAGAGGAAAGAATATGAGTGAGTAGAGGGTAGGGAAAGTGAGTGAGCTTAAAAGAGATGTGTGAAAAATACCAGGAGAGCTTAGGAGTAGAGAATGAAAGTCGTCTAAGGAAGTAGTGCTGGCATGTGAAGAAGTGTGAGGCATGCAGAAAGTGGGATGCAGACAGGTAAGAAAGGGTAATTAATAATGGGATGAAGTACAGTTGCTAGTGAAAGAGAAAAGAGAGGTGTATGGATGGCATTTACATGGAAGGAGCACAAATAATTGGAAGATGTACTAAAGAAAGAGGAAGGAAGTGAGGAGGAAGGTACATGGGTTGAAAAAGAGGGAAAAGGAGAGATGGTGTGAGCAATTATCAGAAACTTCAGGGAGAATTGGATGTTTGGGAAGGTTAAAAGAGTGGAAAAAACAAGAAAACAAATGGGAACATCATTTAAAGGGGAAAAATGGGAAGTGGTTTCAGGTAGTGATGAGGTGAGGAGGAAGAGGAGTGAGTATTTTGATGAACTGTTGAATGCGTTTGATAAGGTGAAAGAAGTAAGGTGTTTAGGGTGTGTAAAGTGAGTCATGGAAAGTGATTCAGTGAAGAGAGAAGAGGAGGAGAAAACCTTGCAGATGATAAAATGTGGTAAGTGGCTGGAGTGGATAGTACTGTAGTTGAACTTCTTAAGAAAGGGGGTTTTAGACTGATTTGTTAGGATTTTCATTGCAAGTATACATCAGGGTGAGGTACCTGAAGATTGGTGGAAAGCATGTATAGTGTCATTGCATAAAGGCAAGGGGGGTCAAAGGTGGTGTACAAAGGTATATGTTTGAGTGTACCTGGTAAGATGTATGGGAGAGTAGTGACTGAGAGGGTGAGGGCATGTAGAGAAAATAAGATTGGGGAGGGACAATGTGGTTTCAGGACTGGTAGATGGATGTGTGGATGAGGTGTTTCCTTTGGAGAATGTGTGAGAAATACTTAGAAAAGCAGAAGGATCTGTATGTGACATTCATGGATCTGGAGAAGCCATGACCTCTTTCTGAACAATATATACACACAATTACAGATCATGTTCTGAAGCAGATTAAACCTAAAAAATAGTAAAAAGCTAGAGAATAATGAAGTAAATTGAAAGTTGTGGGGTTAGGATGCTGTGAACAGAGGTGATATGGTTTACTGTTGGAGTCAGAAAAATAGTTAAGATGACCCTGGCATTAGGCCATTTATTCCTAGAGAGAAACTAGATAAGACTGGAGATTCACTATTTCAAGTTCTAATTCATTAATAACCATAAAACCATATATGAGAAAAATTCTTAAAAGCATACCTTATAGACAGAGGTAGCATAGCCAAAAATGGAGGATTTGTTTGCACCATGCTGAGGTTCCAATGGGACTAGTTCATGGTACATATCTATCTCCTGAGGCAGATCTGTAAATAAATGGAATACAAAACTTACATATACTGTACATTCCGGAAAATAAAATAAGTTATGGATGATTCAGGTGTGAAGTCTAATTCATCCAGTAGCAGTGTATATAATACCGAGTAATTGGTGTAATTCTACTTCAGTTTTAAGGGTTGTTAAGTTCCTCTAGCAAGATCTAATCCATCTATGCCTTAATAGAGCTCAAGAAAAAAGGAAGAAGGATTGTTTGGGAATGTCTTTGGGGTAAAGTCAGGGGTTAGCGTGAGGGAAAGAGCCAAGAAAGGGGTTACACTTCTGAAGCAGGAGTTCTGGGAAAATGTGAAAGGGTGGAAGTATGTAAGCTCCAAACTAATGTGGGTAATTATGAAAGTGGATTATAAGAGATAGATGAGCATCAGTGCTTATGGATCTGGCCATGAGGTGGGAGCAGCTGAGTGAATGTGTTAGCAGTACTGATGCAAGAGACTGAATATTAGGAATGGGTGATTTAAATGGAAATTGAGTAATGTGGCAGATGAGGGTATAAATGGGGACATGGGATATTCAGTAGTAGGAATGGAAATGGTGAACAGCTTGTGGAGCTGTGTATTAAAAAAGGGTTGGTGATTGGGACTACCTGGTTTAAAAATTGGGACATACATAGGTGTGAGTGGGTGAGAAGGAAAGATGGTATGCAGGCATTACTGAATTACATAGTAATTGATAAGTGTGCAAAAGAGAGACTCTTGGATGTGAATGTGCTGCAAGGGGCAGCTGGGGGGATGCCTGATCATTAGCTGGTGGAGGTGAGGGTGAAGATTTGTAGAGGTTTTCCGAAAAGAAAAATGATGTGGGTGACGAGGGGATGGTGAAAGTAAGTGAGCTTGGAAAAAAAAATCTTACGAGAAGAAATACCAGGAAAGAGTGGGTGTACAATGGGAAAAGGTGAGAGTAAGCAAAGCTAGGGGAATAGGCATGGAATGGGAGGTATCCTGGGAAGCAGCGCAGACATATGCAAGAGAGGGTGTGGCATTTAGAAAGTGACGGGTAGGCAGGTGAGAAAGGGAAGTGAGTGCTGTGATGATGAATTTGCTAAAGAAAAAGAGAAATGTATAAGAAGTACGTACATGGAAAGAGTGTGAATGGTTAGGAGACATACAAGAGAAAGTGGCAAGAGGTCAAGAAGGAGGTGCAGGGAAAGGGGAAGAGGGCCAATAGGGGAAGAGGGCCAATGAGAGTTTTAACTTCAGGGAGAATAAAGATGTTTTGGAGGAGGTTAGTAATATAAGAAAACAAGAACACATAGAAATATTGGAGAAAGAGGCAAATGGGGAAGTGGTAACAAGCAGTGATGATCTAAAGAGGTGAAGAAATGAATATTCTGAAGAACTACAGTGGTTTGCTGAAGAGGGAAGAGGTGGTGAAAACCATCAAAAGCAGCTGGAGTGTATGGTATTGCAGGTGAATTTCTTAAAAATGGGGTTGACTGTGTTGCTGACTAGTCAGTTAGGATTTTCAGAGTATGTATGGATCAAAAGAGATGATGCCTAAGGATTGGCAAAATGCATATATAATGCCACTCTATAAAGGCATGGGGGGCAGATGTAAGTGTTCAAATTACAGAGGTATACAGTTGTTTGGCATACCTGTGGTGATTGAAAAGGTGGTGCCATTGCACAGAGCATCTGACTGGGGAGGAACAATGTGGTTTCAGGAGTGGTAGAGGATGTGTGCTTTGAAGAATGCGTGAGATACAGATGCTCCCTGACATACATCCGAGTTCTGTTCTGACAGACTGGTTGGATCTTGAAATGGACGCAAATTGGATGTACATGAGCATGGCAAGTAGAATATGTATACCTGTACAGCATCTTTTTTTTATCCTATTCAATTTCTATTATGATTATCTCTTTTTTATTAACAACCTTTATTATATGATTCCGTAGTTTCTTTTTACCTTTTACTTAAGATTCTTTAGTTCACAGATTGATTCATCCAAACTTTCAATGAACTTTTTGGCAGCTCCTTCATCAGCACTACTGCTTCACCTGTGACTTAAATGTTGTGCAAGCTATATCTTCTTTTAAATCTATTGAGCCAACTAAGATTTGCAGTGAAGTTCCCGATATAATCCTCTCCCACTTGTTCCTTCAAAGTTTCAAAAAGACTTCTAGCCTTTGTCTGAATTGTTAATAAGCTTAGTGGTACACGTTTTTTAATTTGATCTTCCATCCACAGCATAAACAACTTTTCCATTTCATGGATGTGCCCTTGCTGTTGCTTTGTTATTATCACAGACTTCATACTTGCCAAACCTTTCACTGCTTCAAGTGCTTTTTCTCTGTCCTTTAAAATTGTGGAGACCATCAAATGGGACATCAAATAGGACAAGTGTACATAACATGCAATCACATTAAATTTTTTCCTCCTTCATACTGGGTGACTACCTTCATTCTTAATTCCTCAAAGAGCATCTTCCTCGGCTTCTTGCCAGATCTATCAACATGAGATGGATTTTCCTCTTGCTCATAATCTTCTCTGGGGCTTAATACAAAAATGCTTTAATGCAGCACAAAAATTCATTAGATTCACTTGAATGTGCACTTACTGAATGGTAAGCGAGAGTGAGATATGAGAGAGATGCTATGATGTACACTAAGCTGGGACTGTCTGACATTCACTACCATCCACACGCAGCTGTTACCACTGGTGGACATACGACTAATTGTGATTTTTTTTATTTTCTAATTTCATTTATTATACTTTATCGCTGTCTCCCACGTTAGCAAAGTAGCGCAAAGAAACTAACGAAAGAATGGCCCAGCCCACCCACATACACATGTACATACATGCCCACACACGCATATATACATACCTATCATTTCAACGCACACATACATACACATACACAAACATATACATATATACACATGTACATATTGTTAGGGAGGTGAATGCAAGAGTTTTAGAAAGAGGGGCAAGTATGCAGTCTGTTGTGGATGAGAGGGCTTGGAAAGTGAGTCAGTTGTTGTTCGCTGATGATACAGCGCTGGTGGCTGATTCGGGTGAGAAACTGCAGAAGCTGGTGACTGAAAGCTGCTGACTGAATTTGGTAAAGTGTGTGAAAGAAGAAAGCTGACAGAAAATGTGAATAAGAGCAAGGTTATTAGGTACAGTAGGGTTGAGGGACAAGTCAATCGGGAAGTAAGTTTGAATGGAGAAAAACTGGAGAAAGTGAAGTGTTTTAGATATCTGGGATTGGATTTGGCAGCGGATGGAACCATGGAAGCGGAAGTGAATCATAGGGTGGGGGAGGGGGCAAAAGTTCTGGGAGCGTTGAAAAATGTGTGGAAGTCGAGAATGTTATCTTGGAAAGCAAAAATGGGTATGTTTGAAGGAATAGTGGTTCCAACAATGTTATATGGTTGCGAGGCATGGGCTATAGATAGAGTTGTGCAGAGGAGGGTGGATGTGCTGGAAATGAGATGTTTGAGGACAACATGTGGTGTGAGGTGGTTTGACTGAGTAAGTAATGAAAGGGTATGAGAGATGTGTGGTAATAAAAAGAGTGTGGTTGAGAGAGCAGATGAGGGTGTTTTGAAATGGTTTGGTCACTTGGAGAGAATGAGTGATTAAAGATTGACAAAGAGGGTATACGTGTCAGAGGTGGAGGGAATGAAGAGAAGTGGGAGACCAAATTGGAGGTGGAAAGATGGAGTGAAAAAGATTTTGAGTGATTGGGGCCTGAACATGCAGGAGGGTGAAAGGCATGAAAGGAATAGAGTGAATTGGAACGATGTGGTATACCGGGGTCAATGTGCTGTCAATGGATTGAACCAGGGCATGTGAAGCGTCTGGGGTAAACCATGGAAAGTTTTGTGGGGCCTGGATGTGGAAAGGGAGCTGTGGTTTCGGTGCATTATACTTGACAGCTAGAGACTGAGTGTGAACGAATGTGGCCTTTGTTGTCTTTTCCTAGCGCTACCTCCCGCACATGCGGGGGAGGGGGGTTTTCATTTCATGTGTGGTGGGGTGGCGACGGGAATGAATAAGGGCAGACAGTATGAAATATGTACATGTATATATATGTATATGTTGGTGTGTATGTATATATATGTATACGTTGAGATGTATAGACACGTATATGTGCTGTGTGTGGACGTGTATGTATATACATGTGTATGTGGGTAGGTTGGGCCATTCTTTCATCTGTTTCCTTGCGCTACCTCGCTAATGTGTGAGACAGTGACAAAGTAAATTTTTTTTTTTTTGCCGGTCTCCCGCGTTTGCGAGGTAGCGCAAGGAAACAGACGAAAGAAATGGCCCAACCCACCCCCATACACATGTATATACATACGTCCACACACGCAAATATACATACCTACACAGCTTTCCATGGTTTACCCCAGACGCTTCACATGCCCTGATTCAATCCACTGACAGCACGTCAACCCCGGTATACCACATTGATCCAATTCACTCTATTCCTTGCCCTCCTTTCACCCTCCTGCATGTTCAGGCCCCGATCACACAAAATCTTTTTCACTCCATCTTTCCACCTCCAATTTGGTCTCCCACTTCTCCTCGTTCCCTCCACCTCCGACACATATATCCTCTTGGTCAATCTTTCCTCACTCATCCTCTCCATGTGCCCAAACCATTTCAAAACACCCTCTTCTGCTCTCTCAACCACGCTCTTTTTATTTCCACACATCTCTCTTACCCTTATGTTACTTACTTGATCAAACCACCTCACACCACACATTGTCCTCAAACATCTCATTTCCAGCACATCCATCCTCCTGCGCACAACTCTATCCATAGCCCACGCCTCGCAACCATACAACATTGTTGGAACCATTATTCCTTCAAACATACCCATTTTTGCTTTCCGAGATAATGTTCTCGACTTCCACACATTCTTCAAGGCTCCCAGGATTTTCGCCCCCTCCCCCACCCTATGATCCACTTCCGCTTCCATGGTTCCATCCGCTGCCAGATCCACTCCCAGATATCTAAAACACTTTACTTCCTCCAGTTTTTCTCCATTCAAATTTACCTCCCAATTGACTTGACCCTCAACCCTACTGTACCTAATAACCTTGCTCTTATTCACATTTACTCTTAACTTTCTTCTTTCACACACTTTACCAAACTCAGTCACCAGCTTCTGCAGTTTCTCACATGAATCAGCCACCAGCGCTGTATCATCAGTGAACAACAACTGACTCACTTCCCAAGCTCTCTCATCCCCAACAGACTTCATACTTGCCCCTCTTTCCAAAACTCTTGCATTCACCTCCCTAACAACCCCATCCATAAACAAATTAAACAACCATGGAGACATCACACACCCCTGCCGCAAACCTACATTCACTGAGAACCAATCACTTTCCTCTCTTCCTACACGTACACATGCCTTACATCCTCGATAAAAACTTTTCACTGCTTCTAACAACTTGCCTCCCACACCATATATTCTTAATACCTTCCACAGAGCATCTCTATCAACTCTATCATATGCCTTGTCCAGACATAAATAAATATAAATAAATATAAATAAATAAACACATATTCATACTTGCTACCTTCATCCATTCCCGTCGTCACCCCGCCACAAATGAAATGGCACCCTCCTCCCCCCATGCAAGCTGCCAGCACGGCAGAGGGTTTGGATGGTATTGCAATGGAATTTATTAAAAAAAGAGGTGACTGTATTGTTGACTGGTTGGTAAGGTTATTCAATGTATGTATGACTCATGGTGAGGTGCCTGAGGATTGGAGGAATGCTTGCACAGTGCCATTGTACAAAGGCAAAGGGGATAAAAGTGAGTGCTCAAATTACAGAGCCATATGTTTGTTGAGTGTTCCTGGGAAATTATATGGGAGGGTATTGATTGAGAGGGTGAAGGCATGTACAGAGCATCAGATTGGGGAAGAGCAGTGTGGTTTCAGAAGTGGTAGAGGATGTGTGGATCAGGTGTTTGCTTTGAAGAATGTGTGTGAGAAAAACTTACAAAGGCAAATGGATTTGTATGTAGCATTTATGGATCTGGAGAAGGCATATGATAGAGTTGATAGAGATGCTCTGTGGAAGGTATTAAGAGTATATGGTGTGGGAGGCAAGTTGTTGGAAGCAGTGAAAAGTTTTTATCGAGGATGTAAGGCATGTGTACGTGTAGGAAGAGAGGAAAATGATTGGTTCTCAGTGAATGTTGGTTTGTGCCAGGGGTGTGTGATGTCTCCATGGTTGTTTAATTTGTTCATGGATGGGGTTGTTAGGGAAGTGAATGCAAGAGTTTTGGAAAGAGGGGCACGTATGCAGTCCATTGTGGATGAGAGAGCATGGGAAGTGAGTCAGTTGTTGTTCGCTGATGATACAGCACTGGTGGCTGATTCGGGTGAGAAACTGCAGAAGCTGGTGACTGAGTTTGGTAAAATGTGTGAAAGAAGAAAGCTGAGAGTAAACGTGAATAAGAGCAAGGATATTAGGTACAGTAGGGTTGAGGGACAAGTCAATTGGGAGGTAAGTTTGAATGGAGAAAAACTGGAGGAAGTGAAGTGTTTTAGATATCTGGGAGTGGATCTGGCAGTAGATGGAACCATGGAAGCGGAAGTGAATCTCAGGGTGGGGAAGGGGCGAAAGTTCTGCGAGCATTGAGGAATGTGTGGAAGTCAAGAACATTGTCTCAGAAAGCAAAAACGGGTATGTTTGAAGGAATAGTGGTTCCAACAACGTTATATGGTTGCGAGGCGAGGGCTATAGATAGAGTTGTGCGGAGGAGGGTGGATGTGCTGGAAATGTGATGTTTGAGGACAATATGTGGTGTGAGGTGGTTTGATTGAGTAAGTAATAATAGGGTAAGAGAGATGTGTGGTAATAAAAAGTGTGACTGAGAGAGCAGAAGAGGGTGATTTGAAATGGTTTGGTCACATGGAGCGAATGAGTGAGGAACGATTGACAAAGAGGATATAAGTGTCAGAGGTGGAGGGAATGAGGAGAAGTGGGAGACCAAATTGGAGGTGGAAAGATGGAGTGAAAAAGATTTTGAGTGATCAGGGCTAAACATGCAGGAGGGTGAAAGGCATGCAAGGAATAGAGTGAATTGGAACGGGATGTGGTATACCGGGGTCGACGTGCTGTCAATGGATTGAACCAGGGCATGTGAAGCGCCTGGGGTAAACCATGGAAAGTTCTGTGGGGCCTGGATGTGGAAAGGGAGCTGTGGTTTCAGTGAATTATACATGACAGCTAGAGACTGAGTGTGAATGAATGTGGCCTTTGTTGTCTTTTCCTAGCGCTACCTCGCGCACATGTGGGGGGAGGGGGTTGTTATTTCATGTGTGGCGGGGTGGCGATGGGAATGAATAAAGGCAGACAGTAAGAATTATATATGTGGATATATATGTATACGTTGAGATGTATAGGTATGTATATTTGCGCGTGTGGATGTGTATGTATATACATGTGTATGTGGGTGGGTTGGGCCATTCTTTCATCTGTTTCCTTGCGCTACCTCGCTCACGCGGGAGACAGCGACAAAGCAAAATAAATAAAAATAAATACTTTGTCGCTCTCCCACTTTAGCGAGGTAGCACAAGGAAAGAGACGAAAGAATGGTCCAACATGTCATATATTCTTTAATTTATATTTTGTTTTGGTCGTGTGCACAGATAGTCGTAAGATGCAAAGAACGTAAGTCAGGGAGAATTTGTATACCTAAAGAAACAAAAGGATCTATATTGGCATTTATGGATCTCAAGAAAGAATATGATGAAGTAGATAGAGATGCTATTTGGAAGGTGTTACAAATATATGGTGTAGATGGAAATAAATAGAAGCAGTGAGGAGTTTTTACCAAGAGAGTACGGCATGTGTCACAGTAAGCTAATAGGAAGGTGAATGGTTCCAGGTGAAGATTAGTCTGTGGCAAGGGTGTGTGATGTCACCATGGCTATCTAATTTGTTTATAGATGGGGTGATGAGGGAGGTAAATGCAAGATGAGAAAGAGGCAGGTATGCAGTCATTAAGGAGTGAGTGGGCCTGGGAAGTGAGTCAGTTGATGTTTGTTGACCCAGCACTGGTGGCAGATTCAAGTGAGAAACTGCAGAAGTTGGTGTCTCAGTCTGGGAGTGTGTAAAACGAGAAAGCTGAGAGTAAATGTGAATAAAAGTGAGGATATTAGGTTTAGCAGGGCAGAGAAACAGTTTACTTGGGGTGAGAGTTTCAATAAAAAATGGGAAGTGAAGTTTTTTAGATGCCTGGGAGTGGACATAGCAGTGAAGAGAACCATGGAAGTGAGAGTCATAGGGTGGGTGAGGGGGTGAAAGTTGTGGGAGCACTTGGGAATGTGTTGAAAGAGAGATCATTACATGGGAGGGTGAAAATGAGTAAGTCTAAAGGTACAGTAGTACCAAAGGCACGCTACAGATGAGAATGTATGGATGAGGGTGGAGGTGTTGGAAATGAAAAGTCTCAGGATATCTATAAAGTGTGAGGGTTGACTGAGAAAGTAATGACAGGGTAACAGAGATGTCATAATAAGGCAAGTATGGTTGAAAGAACTGAAGGTGTGATGAAATGGTTTTGACATATGAAGGGAATGAGTGAAGAGAGATTGACACAGAAGATAAACAGAAGAATTGGAGGGAACAAGAAGGATGGGGTGAAAGGTATGCATGAGTTAAAGTGAAATATATCAGTATGGTATACAAGAATTGAAATGTGCATCAACTGAACCAGGGTATATGAATCAGCTAGGAGGTCTGAGAAGCCTGGTTGTGGATGGTGGGCTCCAGTTTTGGTACATTACATAATACAGCCAGAAAATAGATGAGGGAATAAGGCTTTTTCATTTGTCTATTCCAAGTGCTACCTCACAAATAAGGGAAACTGCAAAATCATATGAAATCATGGTCCTGCTACTGAGAAAAAATCTCACCGTTCAAAACAATGCTAGAAACTGAAAGTGAAGAAGGTATAAGGCATATAATTGTGCATTTTTCCACACGGATGCAAGAAGTGTAACTGAAATACAGAGAAACTGAAAATGCTTTAAAAAGGAAGGTTTATTTAAAGAGACAAGAGACAAAATGAAAGCAGAAGTATCCAAGAGTTGGTTAAAGGATATGAATACAAGCAGAAATATATAAATCACAGGAATCCCTTGGCAACCATGGAGGTTATGTTTCTGGAAGACCTGTGACTGGCAAAACTGTGGTTGGCAAAGTATTAGCCTAACAGAAAATAAGGAGTTCAGGAAGTGACCCTTCAGAGACAAAACTTAGTCCTACAGAGAACACTTATAGGATAAAAATCAAATGCTATACTTAAGAAACGTGTATTCTAAGATAGTAAAAGGAAATTATGTATAAAGCTGTAGAGTGAAGAAGAAATATTACTGTGCAGAATGAAGGCAGTACATCAAACCCTGGTACTTTGTGCTTGGGTGCTGCACTTCCAAAAAGCAGATAGCCAGCTATGCTTCACAAAAGGCTGCCTCATGTTTTCATAAGGTTCATACTGCTGACTCATTAACACCATATGCTGTACTTCCACAAAGTGCAAGGCAATCAGATATGCTGTACTTCCACAAAGTGCAAGGTAATCAGATAAGTCGTTTTTGCTCTACAGACAAAACTTCCCATGCCCTTTCTAGGGTAGCACCACTTACACCACTAACTTTATCATCAGAGGCCATATCTAAGGGCATATGAGCAGCACAAAAGTTAAAGCTATTAAAAGTTTGTGCTGTATTAATATCACTCTTACAGTCACAGCAATACAATGATGCAGACAGAACATGGATGATAAGGCTGGCATGATGAAGTTATCTAATATGTACATTGCTCACATTTTACCACTTGATTCAATGGGATAATGGGGTTATGTAAGATAACTGAGAGTGGACATAGCAGCAAACAGAACCATGGAAGCAAAGTGAGTCATGGGGGGTAAAGGTTCTGGGAGCATTCAAGAAAATGTGGTAAGAGAACATTATCTGGGAGGGCTAAAATGGGTAAGATTGGAGAAACAGATGGATTTCTATGAGGCAATTATGGATCTAGAGAAGGCCTTCATGGAGGATGAGATGTCTCTGCCAGGCTCCTTGTTGGGGGGTCCCAGCCCCCCTCTCCCACCTCCTTTTGTAGCCTTCTATGATATGCAGTGAATACAGAGGTGGAATTCTTTCTGGGAGCAATGAAGAATGTGTGGAAGGAGAGAACGTTATCTCAGAGAGCAAAAATGGGTATGTTTGAAGGGATAGTAGTTCCAACAATTCTATACGGTTGTGAGACATAGGCTATAGATAGGGTTTTACAGAGGAGGGTGGATGTGTTGGATGACATGTTTCAGGGCAACATGTGGTGTGAGAGGGTTTGATTGAGTAAGTAATGAAAGGGTAAGATAGATGTGTAGAAAAAAAGAATGTGGTTGAGGGAGCAGAGGAGGGTGTGTTGAAGTAGTCTGGACATATGGAGAGAATGAGTGAGGAGAGACTGACGAAGAGGATACATGTGTCAGAGGTTGAGGGAACAAGGAGATGCGGGAGACCAAATTGGAGGTGGAAGGACTGAGTGAAAAAGATTTTGAGCGGTTGGGGCCTGAACATACAGGAGGGCAAGAGGAGTGCAAGGAATAGTGAACTCGAACAATATGGTATACCAGGGTCGATGTGCTATCATGGACTGAACCAGGGCATATGAAACATCTGGGGTAAACCATGAAAAGGTAGTTTGAACACTCACCTTTGTCCCCTTTGCCTTTGTACAATGGCACTATGCATGCATTCCGCCAATCCTCATGCACTTCACAAAGGTCCATACATTCAATCAATACACTTACCAATCAATCAACAACACTGTCATGCCTTCTTTAAATAAATTCCATCCAAACCCGTTGCCTTACTGGCTCTCATATTCCACAAAGCTTTCACTACCTCCTCTTCCTATACCAAACCATTAATTAAGCCTTACCCTCTCACTTCGCACACCACCCCGACCAAAACACCCTATATCTGCCACTTTATCACCAAATGCATTCAACAAACCTTCAAAATACTCACTCCATCTCCTCCTCACTTATCACTAACTGTTATTACTTACCCACTTGCCCCCTTCACCCTCTCTTTCCTCTTTCAATAACAACCTTACTTCACACCACTCACTACCCTTTCTCAAGCTATATGCATCCTTTGTGCCAGCCATCACTGCTTCCCTAAATACATCCCATTCCTCACCCACTCCCCTCACATCATTTGCTCTCACCTTTTGCCATTCTAAACTCAATCTCTCCTGGTACTTCCTCACATAAGTCTCCTTTCCAAGCTCACTTACTCTCACCACTCTCATTTCCCCAACATTCTCTCTTCTTTATGGAAAACCTCTACAAATCTTCACCTTTGCCTCCACAAGATAGTGATCAGACATCCCTCCAGCTGCCCCTCTCAGCACATTTAAGATCCAAATGTCTCTCTTTCACACGTCTATCAATTAACACATAATCCAATAATGCCCTTTGACTATTTCTTCTACTCACATACATATACTTAAGTATATCTCTTTTTATCCCTGGGGATAGGGGAGAAAGAATACTTCTCACGCATTCCTCACGTGTTGTAGAAGGCGACTAAAGGGGACGGGAGTGGGGGGGGTGGAAACCCTCCCCTCCTTGTATTTTAACTTTCTAAAAGGGGAAACAGAAGAAGGAGTCACGCGGGGAGTGCTCATCCTCCTCGAAGGCTCAGATTGGGGTGTCTAAATGTGTGTGGATGTAACCAAGATGAGAAAAAAGGAGACATAGGTGGTATGTTTGAGGAAAAGAACCTAGATGTTTTGGATCTGAGTGAAACGAAGCTCAAGGGTAAATGGGAAGAGTGGTTTGGGAATGTCTTGAGAGTAAAGTCAGGGGTTAGTGAGAGGACAAGAGCAAGGGAAGGAGTAGCACTACTCCTGAAACAGGAGTGGTGGGAGTATGTGATAGAGTGTAAGAAAGTAAACTCTAGATTGATATGGGTAAAACTGAAAGTTGATGGAGAGAGATGGGTGATTATTGGTGCATATGCACCTGAGCATGAGAGGAAAGATCACGTGAGGCAAGTGTTTTGGGAGCAGCTGAGTGAGTGTGTTAGTAGTTTTGATGCACAAGACTGGGTTATAATGATGGGTGATTAGAATGCAAAGGTGAGTAATGTGACAGTAGAGGGAATAATTGGTGTACATGGGGTGTTCAGCGTTGTAAATGGAAATGGTGTGGAGCTTGTACATTTATGTGCTGAAAAAAGACTGGTGATTGGGAATACCTGGTTTAAAAAGAGAGATATACATAAGTATACGTATGTATGTAGGATAGATGGCCAGAGAGCATTATTGGATTACATGTTAAATGATAGGTGCGCGAAAGAAAGACTTTTGGATGTTAATGTGCTGAGAGGTGCAACTGGAGGGATGTCTGATCACTATCTTGTGGAGGTGAAAGTGAGCTTGGGAAGGAGACTTGTGTGAGGAAGTACCAGGAGAGAATGAGTACAGAATGGAAAAGGTGAGAACAAAGGAGGTAAGGGGAGTGGGGGAGGAATGGGATGTATTTAGGGAAGCAGTGATGGCTTGCGCAAAAGATGCTTGTGGCATGAGAAGCGTGGGATGTGGGCAGATTAGGAAGGGTAGTGAGTGGTGGGATGAAGAAGTAAGATTATTAGTGAAAGAGACGAGAGAGGCATTTGGACGATTTTTGCAGGGAAATAATGCAAATGAATGGGAAATGTATAAAAGAAAGAGGCAGGAAGTCAATAGAAAGGTGCAAGAGGTGAAAAAGAGGGCAAATGAGAGTTGGGGTGAGAGAGTATCATCAAATTTTAGGGAGAATAAAAAGATGTTTTGGAAGGAGGTAAACAAAATGTGTAAGACAAGGGAACAAATGGGAACTTCAGTGAAGGGGCTAATGGGGAGGTGATAACAAGTAGTGGTGACGTGAGAAAGAGATGGAGTGAGTATTTAGAAGATTTGTTGAATGTGTTTGATGATAGAGTGGCAGATATAGGGTGTTTTGGTCAAGGTGGTGTGCAAAGTGAAAGGGTTAGGGAGAATGATAGGGTAAACAGAGAAGAGGTAGTAAAAGCTCTGCGGAAGATGAAAGCCAGCAAGGCAGCGGGTTTGGATGGTATTGCAGTGGAATTTATTAAAAAAGGGGGTGACTGTATTGTTGACTGGTTGGTAAGGTTATTTAACGTATGTATGACTCATGGTGAGGTGCCTGAGGATTGGCGGAATGCTTGCATAGTGCCATTGTACAAAGGCAAAGGGGATAAAAGTGAGTGCTCAAATTACAGAGGTATAAGTTTGTTGAGTATTCCTGGGAAATTATATAGGAGGTTATTGATTGAGAGGGTGAAGGCTTGTCAGAGCATCAGATTGGGGAAGAGGAGTGTGGTTTCAGAAGCGGTAGAGGATGTGTGGATCAGGTGTTTGCTTTGAAGAATGTTTGTGAGAAATACTTAGAAAAGCAAATCGATTTGTATGTAGCATTTATGGATCTGGAGAAGGCATATGAGAGAGTTGATAGAGATGCTCTGGGGAAGGTATTAAGAATATATGGTGTGGGGGCAAGTTGTTAGAAGCAGTGAAAAGTTTTTATCGAGGATGTAAGGCATGTGTACGTGTAGGAAGAGAGGAAAGTGATTGGTTCTCAGTGAATGTAGGTTTGCGGCAGTGGTGTGTGATGTCTCCATGGCTGTTTAATTTGTTTATGGATGGGATTGTTAGGGAGGTGAATGCAAGAGTTTTGGAAAGAGGGGCAAGTATGCAGTCTGTCTGTTGTGGATGAGAGAGCTTGGGAAGTGAGTCAGTTGTTGTTCGCTGATGATACAGCGCTGGTGGCAGATTCATGTGAGAAACTGCAGAAGCTGGTGACTGAGTTTGGTTAAGTATATGAAAGAAGAAAGCCGAGAGTAAATGTGAATAAGAGCAAGGTTATTCAGGTACAGTAGGGTTGAAGGACAAGTCAATTGGGAGGTAAGTTTGAATGGAGAAAAACTGGAGGAAGTTAAGTGTTTTAGATATCTGGGAGTGGATTTGGCAGCAGATGGAACCATGGAAGCAGAAGTGAATCATAGGGTGGGGGAGGGGGCGAAAGTTCTGGGAGCATTGAAGAATGTGTGGAAGTCGAGAACATTATCTCGGGAAGCAAAATTGGGTATGTTTGAATGAATAGTGGTTCCAACAATGTTATATGGTTGTGAGGCGTGCGATATAGATAGAGTTGTGCAGAGGAGGGTGGATGTGCTGGAAATGAGATGTTTGAGGACTATATGTGGTGTGAGGTGGTTTGATCGAGTAAGTAATGAAAGACTAAGAGAGATGTGTGGTAATAAAAAGAATGTGGTTGAGAGAGCAGAAGAGGGTGTTCTGAAATGGTTTGGTCACATGGAGAGAATAAGTGAAGAAAGATTGACCAAGAGGATATATGTGTCAGAGGTGGAGGGAACGAGAAGTGGGAGACCAAATTGGAGGTGGAAAGATGGAGTGAAAAAGATTTTGAGTGATCAGGGCCTGAATATGCAGGAGGGTGAAAGGCATACAAGGAATAGAGTGAATTGGAACGATCTGGTATACCGGGGTCGACGTGCTGACAATGGATCGAACCAGGGCATATGAAGCGTCTGGGGTAAACTATGGAAAGTTCTGTGGGGCCTGGATGTGGAGAGCTGTGGTTTTGGTGCATTATTACATGACAGCTAGAGACTGAGTGTGAACGAATGTGGCCTTTGTTGTCTTTTCCTAGCACTACCTCATACACATGAAGGGGGAGGGGTTTTCTAATTCCATGTGTGGCAGGGTGGCAATGGAAATGAATAAAGGCAGACAGTATGAATTATGTACATGTGTATATATGTATATGTCTGTGTATGTATATATATGTATACGTTGAGATGTATAGGTATGTATATTTGCGTGTGTGGACGAATATTTATTTACAAGGGTATGTGGGTGGGTTGGGCCATTCTTTCATCTGTTTCCTTGAACTACCTCGCTAATGCGGGAGAGAAAAAAAAAAAAAAAAAAAAAAAAAAAAAAAAAAATAATTTTAAACCAGGTATTCCCAATCACCAGTCTTTTTTCGGCACATAAATCCATAAGTTCTTCACCATTTCCATTTACAACACTGAACACCCCATGTACACCAATCATACCCTCAACTGTCACATTACTCACCTTTGCATTTAAACCACCCATCATTAAAACCTGGTCTCGTGCATCAAAACTGCTGACACACTTACTCAGCTGCTCCTACAACATTTGCCTCTCATGATCTTTCTTCTAATGACCAGGTGCATAGGCACCAATAATCACATATTCACCATTTACCGCATTATCGACGTAGTGTTAAGAATAAAGGATTGAGACTATAAGGGAAAATCCTCACTTGCCCTCCTCCTTTGTTCCTTCTTTAAGAAAAGTAAAAACTGGAGGGGAGGATTTCTCTCACCCCGCTCCCTCCCCTTAGCCGCCTTTTACAACATGAAGGGAACACGTGGAAAGTATTCTTTCTCCCCTATCCCCAGAGATATACAAAGAGTGTGGTTGAAGGAGCAGTAGCAGGTGTGTTGAAATGGTTTGGACATTTGGAGAGAATTAGTGATGAAAGGTTGACACAGAGGTTATATGCATCAGAGGTGGAGGGAAGAAGTGGGAGACCAAACTGGAGGTGGAAGGAAGGAGTGAAAAAGATTTTGAGTGATTGGGGCCTGAACACACAGGACAGTGAAAGGTGTATAAGTAACAGAGTGAACTAGAACGATGTGGTAATACCGGAGTTGACGTGCTGTCAATGTTGGGGGTGAGAAAGTGGTGAGAGTAAGTGAGCTTTGAAAGGAGACTTGTGTGAGGAAGTACCAGGAGAGACTGAGTGCAGAACGGAAAAAGGTGAGAGCAAATGATGTTAGGGGAGTGGGGGAGGAATGGGATGTATTTAGGGAAGCAGTGATGGCTTGCGCAAAAGATGCTTGTGGCATGAGAAGCGTGGGAGGTGGGCAGATTAGGAAGGGTAGTGAGTGGTGGGATGAAGAAGTAAGATTATTAGTGAAAGAGACGAGAGAGGCATTTGGACGATTTTTGCAGGGAAATAATGCAAATGAATGGGAAATGTATAAAAGAAAGAGGCAGGAAGTCAATAGAAAGGTGCAAGAGGTGAAAAAGAGGGCAAATGAGAGTTGGGGTGAGAGAGTATCATCAAATTTTAGGGAGAATAAAAAGATGTTTTGGAAGGAGGTAAACAAAATGTGTAAGACAAGGGAACAAATGGGAACTTCAGTGAAGGGGCTAATGGGGAGGTGATAACAAGTAGTGGTGACGTGAGAAAGAGATGGAGTGAGTATTTAGAAGATTTGTTGAATGTGTTTGATGATAGAGTGGCAGATATAGGGTGTTTTGGTCAAGGTGGTGTGCAAAGTGAAAGGGTTAGGGAGAATGATAGGGTAAACAGAGAAGAGGTAGTAAAAGCTCTGCGGAAGATGAAAGCCAGCAAGGCAGCGGGTTTGGATGGTATTGCAGTGGAATTTATTAAAAAAGGGGGTGACTGTATTGTTGACTGGTTGGTAAGGTTATTTAACGTATGTATGACTCATGGTGAGGTGCCTGAGGATTGGCGGAATGCTTGCATAGTGCCATTGTACAAAGGCAAAGGGGATAAAAGTGAGTGCTCAAATTACAGAGGTATAAGTTTGTTGAGTATTCCTGGGAAATTATATAGGAGGTTATTGATTGAGAGGGTGAAGGCTTGTCAGAGCATCAGATTGGGGAAGAGGAGTGTGGTTTCAGAAGCGGTAGAGGATGTGTGGATCAGGTGTTTGCTTTGAAGAATGTTTGTGAGAAATACTTAGAAAAGCAAATCGATTTGTATGTAGCATTTATGGATCTGGAGAAGGCATATGAGAGAGTTGATAGAGATGCTCTGGGGAAGGTATTAAGAATATATGGTGTGGGGGCAAGTTGTTAGAAGCAGTGAAAAGTTTTTATCGAGGATGTAAGGCATGTGTACGTGTAGGAAGAGAGGAAAGTGATTGGTTCTCAGTGAATGTAGGTTTGCGGCAGTGGTGTGTGATGTCTCCATGGCTGTTTAATTTGCTTATGGATGGGATTGTTAGGGAGGTGAATGCAAGAGTTTTGGAAAGAGGGGCAAGTATGCAGTCTGTCTGTTGTGGATGAGAGAGCTTGGGAAGTGAGTCAGTTGTTGTTCGCTGATGATACAGCGCTGGTGGCAGATTCATGTGAGAAACTGCAGAAGCTGGTGACTGAGTTTGGTTAAGTATATGAAAGAAGAAAGCCGAGAGTAAATGTGAATAAGAGCAAGGTTATTCAGGTACAGTAGGGTTGAGGGACAAGTCAATTGGGAGGTAAGTTTGAATGGAGAAAAACTGGAGGAAGTTAAGTGTTTTAGATATCTGGGAGTGGATTTGGCAGCAGATGGAACCATGGAAGCAGAAGTGAATCATAGGGTGGGGGAGGGGGCGAAAGTTCTGGGAGCATTGAAGAATGTGTGGAAGTCGAGAACATTATCTCGGGAAGCAAAATTGGGTATGTTTGAATGAATAGTGGTTCCAACAATGTTATATGGTTGTGAGGCGTGCGATATAGATAGAGTTGTGCAGAGGAGGGTGGATGTGCTGGAAATGAGATGTTTGAGGACTATATGTGGTGTGAGGTGGTTTGATCGAGTAAGTAATGAAAGACTAAGAGAGATGTGTGGTAATAAAAAGAATGTGGTTGAGAGAGCAGAAGAGGGTGTTCTGAAATGGTTTGGTCACATGGAGAGAATAAGTGAAGAAAGATTGACCAAGAGGATATATGTGTCAGAGGTGGAGGGAACGAGAAGTGGGAGACCAAATTGGAGGTGGAAAGATGGAGTGAAAAAGATTTTGAGTGATCAGGGCCTGAATATGCAGGAGGGTGAAAGGCATACAAGGAATAGAGTGAATTGGAACGATCTGGTATACCGGGGTCGACGTGCTGACAATGGATCGAACCAGGGCATATGAAGCGTCTGGGGTAAACTATGGAAAGTTCTGTGGGGCCTGGATGTGGAGAGCTGTGGTTTTGGTGCATTATTACATGACAGCTAGAGACTGAGTGTGAACGAATGTGGCCTTTGTTGTCTTTTCCTAGCACTACCTCATACACATGAAGGGGGAGGGGTTTTCTAATTCCATGTGTGGCAGGGTGGCAATGGAAATGAATAAAGGCAGACAGTATGAATTATGTACATGTGTATATATGTATATGTCTGTGTATGTATATATATGTATACGTTGAGATGTATAGGTATGTATATTTGCGTGTGTGGACGAATATTTATTTACAAGGGTATGTGGGTGGGTTGGGCCATTCTTTCATCTGTTTCCTTGAACTACCTCGCTAACGCGGGAGAAAAAAAAAAAAAAAAAAAATAAAATAATAATAATTTTAAACCAGGTATTCCCAATCACCAGTCTTTTTTCGGCACATAAATCCATAAGTTCTTCACCATTTCCATTTACAACACTGAACACCCCATGTACACCAATCATACCCTCAACTGTCACATTACTCACCTTTGCATTTAAACCACCCATCATTAAAACCTGGTCTCGTGCATCAAAACTGCTGACACACTTACTCAGCTGCTCCTACAACATTTGCCTCTCATGATCTTTCTTCTAATGACCAGGTGCATAGGCACCAATAATCACATATTCACCATTTACCGCATTATCGACGTAGTGTTAAGAATAAAGGATTGAGACTATAAGGGAAAATCCTCACTTGCCCTCCTCCTTTGTTCCTTCTTTAAGAAAAGTAAAAACTGGAGAGGAGGATTTCTCTCACCCCGCTCCCTCCCCTTAGCCGCCTTTTACAACATGAAGGGAACACGTGGAAAGTATTCTTTCTCCCCTATCCCCAGAGATATACAAAGAGTGTGGTTGAAGGAGCAGTAGCAGGTGTGTTGAAATGGTTTGGACATTTGGAGAGAATTAGTGATGAAAGGTTGACACAGAGGTTATATGCATCAGAGGTGGAGGGAAGAAGTGGGAGACCAAACTGGAGGTGGAAGGAAGGAGTGAAAAAGATTTTGAGTGATTGGGGCCTGAACACACAGGACAGTGAAAGGTGTATAAGTAACAGAGTGAACTAGAACGATGTGGTATACCGGAGTTGACGTGCTGTCAATGTTGGGGTGAAGAAAGTGGTGAGAGTAAGTGAGCTTTGAAAGGAGACTTGTGTGAGGAAGTACCAGGAGAGACTGAGTGCAGAACGGAAAAAGGTGAGAGCAAATGATGTTAGGGGAGTGGGGGAGGAATTGGATGTATTTAGGGAAGCAGTGATGGTTTGCACAAAAGATGCATGCGGCATAAGAAAGGTGGGAGGTGGGCAGATTAGAAAGGGTAGTGAAAGGTGGGATGAAGAAATAAGATTGTTAGCGAAAGAGAAGAGAGAGGCGTGGACGATTTTTGCAGGGAAGTAGTGCGAATGATTGGGAGATGTATACAAGAAAGAGGCAAGAGGTCAAGAGAAAAGTGTAAGAGCTGAAAAAGAGGGCAAATGAGAGTTGAGGTTAAAGAGTATCATTAAATCTTAGGGAGAATAAAAAGAAGTTTTGGAAGGAGGTAAATAAAGTGCGTAAGACAAGAGAACAAATGGGAACATTGGTGAAGGGGTAAATGGGGAGGTAATAACAAGTAATGGTGATGTGAGGAGATGGAGTGAGTATTTTGAAGGTTTGTTGAATGTATTTGATGATAGAGTGGCAGATATAGGGTGTTTTGGTCGAGGTGGTGTGCAAAGTGAGAGGGTCAGGGAAAATGGTTTGGTATACAGAGAAGAGGAAGTGAAAGCTTTGCAGAGGATGAAAGCCAGCAAGGTGGTGGATTTCGATGGTAATGCAGTGGAATTTATTAAAAAAGGGGGTGACTGTGTTGTTGACTGGTTGGGGAGGATATTCAATGTTTGCATGGATCATGGTGAAGTGCCTCAGGATTGGCAGAATGCATGCATAGTGTCATTGTACAAAGGCAAAGGGGATAAAGGTGAGTGTTCAAATTACAGAGGTATAAGTTTGTTGAGCTGGTAACTGAGTTTGGTAAAGTGTGTGAAAGAAGAAAGCCGAGAGTAAATGTGAATAAGAGCAAGGTTATTAGGTACAGTAGGGTTGAGGGACAAGTCAATTGGGAGGTAAGTTTGAATGGAGAAAAACTGGAGGAAGTGAAGTGTTTTAGATATCGGGGAGTGGATTTGGCAGCGGATGGAACCATGGATGCGGAAGTGAATCAGGGTGGGGGAGGGGACGAAAGTTCTGGGAGCATTGAAGAATGTGTGGAAGTCGAGAACATTATCTCAGAAAGCAAAAATGGGTATGTTTGAAGGAATAGTGGTTCCAACAATGTTATATGGTTGTGAGGCGTGCGATATAGATAGAGTTGTCCGGAGGAGGGTGGATGTGCTGTAAATGAGATGTTTGAGGACAATATGTGGTGTGAGGTGGTTTGACTGAGTAAGTAATAATAGGGTAAGAGAGATGTGTGGTAATAAAATGAGTGTGGTTGAGAGAGCAGAAGAGGGTGTTTTGAAATGGTTTGGTCACATGGAGAGAATGAGTGAGGAAAGATTGACCAAGAGGATATATGTGTCAGAGGTGGAGGGAACGAGGAGAAGTGGAGACCAAATTGGAGGTGGAAAGATGGGATGAAAAAGATTTCGAGTGATTGGGGCCTGAACATGCAGGAGGGTGAAAGGCGTGCAAGGAATAGAGTGAATTGGAACAATGTGGTATGCTGGGGTCAACGTGATGTCAATGGATTGAACCAGGGCATGTGAAGCGTCTGGGGTAAAATATGGAAAGTTCTGTGGGGCCTGGATGTGGAAAGGGAGCTGTGGTTTCGGTGCATTATACATGACAGCTAGAGACTGAGTGTGAACGAATGTGGCCTTTGTTGTCTTTTCCTAGCACTACCTCACACACATGAGGGGGTAGAGGGTTGTTATTTCATGTGTGGCGGGGTGGCGATGGGAATGAATAAAGGTAGACAGTACGAATTATGTACATGTGTATATATGTATATGTCTGTGTGTATATATATGTGTACGTTGAGATGTACAGGTGTGTATATTTGCGTGTGTGGACGTGTATGTATAAACATGTGTATGTGTGTGGGTTGGGCCATTCTTTCTTCTGTTTCCTTGCTCTACCTCGCTAAGGCGGGAGACAGCGATAAAGTAAAATAAAAATGAACAAAAAAAGTTTGTTGAGTATTCCTGGGAAATCATATGGGAGGGTATTAATTGAGAGGGTGAAGGCATGTACAGAGCATCAGATTGGGGAAGAACAATGTGGTTTAAGAAATGGTAGAGGATGTGAGGATCAGGTGTTTGCTTTGAAGAATGTATGTGAGAAATACTTAGAAAGCAAATGGATTTGTATGTAGCATTTATGGATCTGGAGAAGGCATATGTTAGAGTTGATAGAGATGCTTTGTGGAAGGGATTAAAAGTATATAGTGTGGGAGGTAAGTTGCAAGAAGCATTGAAATGTTTTTATGGCATGTGTACGAGTAAGAAGAAAGGAAGTGATTGGTTCCCATTGAAAGTTGGTTTGTGGCAGGGGTGCGTGATGTCTCCATAGTTGTTTAATTTGTTTATGGATGAGGTTGTTAGGGAGGTGAATGCATGAGTTTTGGAGAGAGGGGCAAGCATGCAGTCTGTTCTGGATGAGAGGGCTTGGGAAGTGAGTCAATTGTTGTTCACTGATGATACAGTGCTGGTGGCTGATTCAGGTGAGAAACTACATAAGTTGGTGACTGAGTTTGGTAAAGTGTGTGAAAGAAGAAAGCTGAGAGGAAATGTGAATAAGAGTAAGGTTATTAGGTTCAGTAGGGTTGAGGGACAAGTTAATTGGGAGGTAAGTTTAAATGGAGAAAAAATGGAAGAAGTTAAGTGTTTTAGATTTCTGGGAGTGGACTTAGCAATGAATGGAACCATGGAAGCAGAAGAGAGTCACAGGGTGGGGGAGGGGGCAAAGGTCCTGGGAGCGTTGAAGAATGTGTGGAAGGCGAGAATGTTATCTTGGAGAGTAAAAATCGGTATGTTTGAAGGAATAGTGGTTCCAACAATGTTATATGGTTGCAAGGCATGGACTACAGAGAAGGTTGTGCGGAGGAGGGTGGATGTGTTGGAAATTAAATGTTTGAGGAAAATATGTGGTGTGAGGTGGTTTGACTGAGTAAGTATTGAAGGGGTAAGAGAGATGTGTAGCAATAAAAAGTGTGTGATTGAGAAAGCATAAGAGGGTGTGTTGAAATAAGAGAGATGACAACAAAATTAGGGAAAAGGCAGGCAGAGATAGAGTGTGGCAGTGAAATATGATGGTTAATGGCAAGCATGTCTGCAGATGATACTGTGTTGCTTGCTGAGAGCAAAGAGGAGTTGCAGAAGGTTGTAAGTGTGTTTTAAGATGAGTGCAAGTGGAGGAAATTGAAGGTAAATGTACACTAAGGTAAAGTAATGGTGTCTGAAAGGAAATGGAGTGAAAATATAGATTTTGTAAAACCATACAGAGTGAATGAAGAAAGTGTACTAAATTGTGCTCTGGATAGGGGGGGGGGGAAGACTGGAAGAAAAGAGGGAATTTAAATATCTGGGAGCTGTCTTGGGTAAGTGTGCTGATATGGAAGGAGAGATAAGGGAGAGAACAGTAAAGGGTAGAAGTGTCATTAGGTCAATTAGTAGAATAATAAAGGGGAGAGGTTTAAGTATGGAGGTGAAGAGATGATTAGGGGAGAGCACAGTCCTCCCAACCCTGACCTATGGAGCTGAAACATGGACACTGAATGAGTCAAAGAGGTCAAGAATCCAGTTTGTGAAACAAGCTATCTGAGAAGAGCATGTGGTGTGACTATATGGAATGAAGAAAGAAATGAGAGGGTGTATGAGAGATGTGATATGGCAAGGAATGCAAAGGGAATGAATTATGAAGTAGAATGGGTGAAATGTAATACTTATAGGTGGTTTGGGCATGTGGAAAGAAAGCAAGACTGGGAGTTTACAAGAGGAGTGTATGATAGTATAATTAAAGGTGTTGGTGTGAGTGAAAGACCAGCCTATAACATGGGCAAATATGGTGGAAGAATACTGGAAGGAGAGAAACAGAAGAAGAATGCATGAAGGGTGTACATGAGGGAGGTATGTATGGACAGGGATAAGTGGAGACTTTTGCTGTGGCCAACCCTTGACTGGAGTTCCAGGTGGGAATGGTCATCAGAAACATAGACAGACAGATGCGAATGGATGTGTTTTCTTCATCTGTTTCCTGGTGCCACCTTTCTAACACAGAAAATGGCAACCAAGTATGAAGGAAAAATATACATACATCCTGTTTTTGTAGACTGTATGTCTGGATGTTATTCCAAGTTATTATCACTTCTGTAACCATTATCATGACATCTACTATCTACAAACTATTGAAAGTACATCTTAGTAATTACCCAACTCACCAGGATATTGTTCAATGTCAACATGCGCTAAAGCTAAAGCATGTCTTTCCAGTATTTCATGCCGAAGATCATCTCCCATAAAGAAGTGTGGAGCATTATTTGGTGCCCTCAGGTGGTGGACATGGGCAGGCGTGGGTGGTAAAATGTGGTAAGGTGGGAACACCAGAGCAGGCTGGGGACCAGATGTAAAAGTTGCAGGAGGTGCTGTTGTTCCTGCTGCTCCAAAAGCTGGCTGATCTTGAGCAGTAAAAAAATATGTTGTTCCTCCTACATTCTCCTGGTAGGTGGACAAGTTGGAAGCATTACTATTGTCCTCTCCACCAATACTCTGTGGAGAACATCGTCCTCTACTAGGAGAATCCTGAGGTGATATTGGTCGCTGAGGGGACGCTACTGTTGCTGCCGGTGAGGAACGTGTCATGGGAGTAAAACCTAAAGAGGATGGAGTGGACAGGCTAGGTGAGCCAAGGCCTGAGAAGGAGTGGAAGGATGGTGTGGAGGATGAATGAGCCAAACCCCCACCTCCACCTGACCCTGGGACAAACTCTGCTATGCTGCCCACAGATGGCTGAAATAAAGGAAAGTCTCATTGAATAATGATATCTTACAATCAGGAAGCACTTAAACCTTTATACTTATCATGAATATATCTATGTAACTCATATACTTTTCATACAATCTGCACTCAATGCTCACAAAGAGATTCTCAAGTATTGGGGCAAGAGGAACCTATGCCTGAGCAACCAATCTTTTCCCCAACAGTAACTTACAAGATAAGTCACCAGCAATACTTAGAAAGCACTTGTTTTTCATAACAACATACTGAGAGCAATTGCAGCTTTTCAATCATCTTGTTATGGTCAACCATAAATGATAAAGGCATACTGAATTACCTTGTCTGTCATACCATATATCTGTATGCTACATGCACACCATCACAGACTACAGTTAAGTTAGGAATTTTGGTAAAATTTCTTAATATTAGCAACAGTAAGCAACTACATCCTTGACACTTCTTTACTTTTACAAAAACTCTATTTTCTTCTACTTTATGATTTAAGATTCAACTTTGAATATCTATCCTACAGCTGTACACTGGATTATAAACAAATCATTTTGGATTCCTCATTGTTTGAATGGCATTTAACTTTCTAAATTTCATATTTGTTATTATTCATTTAAATGGCCTTGCATCTAGGCTAATTTCCCTTATATGTGATAAAAGGTTCCAATAAAATACTGTAAGTTTCTTTACTAAATACCAAATATGCACCTGGTTTATTAGCTCCAATTTGTTTTTGCATTTTAATTCTGGCTTAAAAATTAAAATGTTTTCTCATACAACTGTCAACATCTTCCACTCCATTTCAATCTGCAATGAATCAACAGCAACAGTCTCATGCATCATTCATATATATCCATAATATATAAATGTGGCACAATACTGTGAACCAAATCTACACTTCTAAACATGCTTCATAATTTTTTTCATACTTGATCACCATTTCCCATGTCAGCAAGGGAGTAACAGGAACAGAGTAAGAAAGGTAACATTTCATCGAATTCATTCTCTAGCTGTTGTGAGTAATGCATCAAAACCACAGCTTCCCATCCACAACTGGGTCCCAAGACCTTTCCATGGTTTAATCTGCCTGCTTTACAAGCCCTGGTTCAGTCCACTGACAACACATAGATTCCTGTATACCAAATTGTTCCAGTTCACTCCATCCTGTGAATGTCTTTCGTCATTCGGCACATTCAGGCCCTGAACACTCAAAATCTTTTTCACTCTAACCTTCCATCTCCAATTTGGTCCCTCCACTTTTAACACATACTCTTTTGGTTAACCTTTCCTTACTCAATTTCTCCTAATGTCCAACCCAATTTACCTGATTGCAGCAGGTGTGTGTGATGTCACCATGTCTGTTTAATTTGTTTATGGATTGGGTGGTGAGGAAGATAGATACGAAAGTCTTGGAGAGAGGGGTGAATATGTTATCTGTTGGGTATGAGAAGGCCTAGGCAATGAGAAAGTTGTCTGCTGATGATACAGTACTGGTGTCAGATTCAAGTGAGAGACAGCAGAAGCTGATGACTAAGTTTAGAAGTGTGTTAAAGGAGGAAGTTTAGAGTAAATAAGAATAAAAGCAAGGTCATTAAGTTCAGCAAGGTTTAGGGACAGGTTAGTTGGGGGTGTGACTTGTAATGGAGAAAAATTGGAGGAATGAAGTGTTTTAGATACCTGGACGTGGCAACAAATGGAAGCAGAAGTGAGTCACAGGGTGGGTGAAGTGGCAAAGGTTCTAGAAGAGGTGACATTATCAGGGAAGATTAAAAGTGATAGGTTTCAAGGTATAGTAGTCCCAACAATATCATATGGATGCAAGGCATGGACTGTAGATAAGGATATGCAGATTAGGATGGATGTGCTGGAAATGAGATGTCTGGGGACAATATGTGGTGTGAGATGGTTTGATTGAGTAAGTAATGAAAGGGTGAAAGAACCAATCACTTTCCTCTCTTCCTACTCACACACATGCCTTACACCCTTGGTAAAAACTTTTCACTGCTTCTAGCAACTTACCTCCCACACCATATAATCTTAAAACCTTCCACAAAGCAAATTTATCAACCCTATCATATGCCTTCTCCAGATCCATAAATGCTACATACAAATCCATCTGTTTTTCTAAGTATTTCTCACACATTCTTCAAAGCAAACACCTGATCCACACATCCTCTACCACTTCTGAAACCACAGTGCTCTTCCCCAATCTGATGCTCTGTATATGCCTTTACCCTCTCGATCAATACTCTCCCATATAATTTCCCAGGAATACTCAACAAATTTAAGCCTCTGTATTTTGAACTCTCACCCTCATTACCTTTGCCTTTGTACAATGGCACTATGCATGCATTCTGCCAATCCTCAGGCACTTCACCATGATCCATACATATACTGAATATCCTTAACAACCAATCAACACAGTCACCCTCCTTTTTTAATAAATTCCACTGCAATACCATCCAAACCCACCACCTTGCCAGCTTGCATCTGCAAAGCTTTCATTGCCTCTTCTCTGTTTACCAAACCATTCTCCCTGACCCTCTCACTTCACACACCACCCCAACCAAAACATCCAATGTCTGCCACTCTATCATCAAACACATTCAACAAAACTTCAAAATACTCACTCCATCTCCTCATTTCATCACTGAATATGTAGATAAATAATAGTTAATGCATTAGATAAGAACCTGCTGAAGAGAACTATTTAGAAAAAAATACCTCATACTTCCATTTCATCCAGTCATACCACATGCTCCTCTTGAATAATTCATTTCCACAACCTGGATGCTTGACCTCTGTGACTCATCCCATGTCCATGTTACAGCTGCATAGGTCAGGATCTGGAAGACTATGCTGTCCCTTAATCCTTCATACACTTTTATACTTGTACCTCTACCCTACATTAATCTGAACTGCTCCCCACCTTATATCTTCTTCCATATCACTAGACTTACTCAAAATAGCTCCCATATACTTAAATTCTATCACCTCTTTCAGTCTTTCTCCCTACATATCTGCATCTCAGTTTTGTACACTTTCTTCCCTCAGTCTACAGATCTTTACAAATTCTATACTTTCACTCTCTTTCCTTTCAAACACCATTACTTTACAATTACTTGCAATTACCTTCAATTGCCTACACTTACACACATAAAACACACTTATAACCTGCAACCCCTCTTCACTCTGCAAACAACACAATGTCATCAGCAAACAGCATTCATCACATCTCACCACCACATCCCATCTCTATTTAACATGATTCAATACGGTGCAAACCTTCTTGGTACCAATTTCACAGTATATTGTGACACTCCTGTTTGGCTTTACATACAGACATAAATCACAGTAACAGTATGCACACTTTAAACAGTTTTGGAACATCTTGCTACCCAAAGCATTCAATGCTTCATATATAAAATAAGAGCTTTCACTGTCTAGAACTGAAATAATCAGTTCTGAAATTAATGATTTACTCATTTTCTATCTCTCTATCTATAACTCTGATGCCCATTTCCTCTTAGAACTACCTCAAGGGGGGTTGCCGGGCAAAAGAGTTTCCATAACTGGTGAACTCTAATGCTGCTTCTAACCTTTAGTGCCTCACCCTTAACAGGCCATTGGCAGAAAGCAACTCTAGTCAAAATACTAAAAATCACAAGGTCTTTTCACTCACCACACTAACTTTCCTTGTACCAACACCATCAAGGCTCAAGGCAGCAACACTCTTTGTAAGATTTTGTTGTTGCTGCTGTTCCTGTTGTTGTTGTTTCTGTTGTTGCTGCTGCTGCTGTTGCTGTGTTGATGTAGCCAGCTGCTGGCGATTCTGAAATATTAAAATTATAGCAGATAATCAAAAGATAGTTGTATTTCACTCTTCTTGTTTTACAGTAAATAAGCCATATTTCACTGCTGCCATGGGCCATCTTCAAATGAGTAGCCTGATAGTTCAAAGCAAAGTGATTGCAAGTTTAAACTGAGCATCTTCAGTGGCAAATTGTATGAAATATATTCATAACCTGTGCTCACTCAATGACATATGTTTTGACATGTACTTAAACTTTCATGCACATAAGTCCCAACCTATGTGGATGCTATAAGCACATAAATGTACACCTTGGGTATACACCATATGTGAAACACAAATCTAATGTAAAAAGAATCATTGCCATAATCTTAGCTAGTACACTAAGTTCTACAGTTATAAAATCCACAAACCTGTTATGTATTCTTCATTACTGTACTTAGAAATGAACTGTGGAGAGAAAAGCCTGCTGTCTTAATGACACATCATTCTCAAGGAGAATATAAAGATTTACTTATCTCTAAACCATTGCATGGAAAAAACATATTCAGAAACTTTAAAAAAAAATCAAATAAATCAAAAATGAATCATAAACAGATGGAAAACACTGCCAGGCTTATGCTTTAACCTGCAAACATATATCCTTACTAGACTGAAAGCCCGTAAGGACTTTGTAACTACATTCAGTTTAAGAGTAGCAATTCAGTAGGAAACATCAGAAAAAGGGATAAATGCAAAGGGCCTAAGTATGTTCAATCTATTACCAGGAAAGATAAGGAATAACTTGAGAAAAAAACCTGGACTTCATTACAGAAAAACTAAACGTCTTTACATAAGATTTACCAAGACAAAAACACTTGTATAATGAAACAAAATTACTTCCAATGCAATTTCATTTCAGCATTTTCTGCACTCAGTTCTTCGCGGCAGCACTAAACCCCTATACCCAAAATAATCTCCAGTCATTACCTGGTGAAGCCTTTAAAAGTCTTCAACCCCCATATCTCAGGCAGGGCACAGGAGGATGAGTTGGGTCAATGGTCAATTGAGGTTTAGGAAGTCGCAGCCCACAGGCCAATGTAGCCTCCACAGCCTGGTTGGCACACTTTTTTCATACTTTTTCAGGGTACTCTTAAACTTCTCCACTGCATACCCCATAGTGTTTGTGATGATTGGAAACAATCAGGCAAGTATGACTGCAGGACTATGATGAAGAGTTTATAGCCCCAGATAATCAAGTTCTATTTTTTATTATTATTATTATACTTTGTCGCTGTCTCCCGTGTTTGCGAGGTAGCGCAAGGAAACAGACGAAAGAAATGGCCCAACCCCCCCCCCATACACATGTATATACATACGTCCACACACGCAAATATACATACCTACACAGCTTTCCATGGTTTACCCCAGACGCTTCACATGCCTTGATTCAATCCACTGACAGCACGTCAACCCCGGTATACCACATCGCTCCAATTCACTCTATTCCTTGCCCTCCTTTCACCCTCCTGCATGTTCAGGCCCCGATCACACAAAATCTTTTTCACTCCATCTTTCCACCTCCAATTTGGTCTCCCTCTTCTCCTTGTTCCCTCCACCTCCGACACATATATCCTCTTGGTCAATCTTTCCTCACTCATCCTCTCCATGTGCCCAAACCACTTCAAAACACCCTCTTCTGCTCTCTCAACCACGCTCTTTTTATTTCCACACATCTCTCTTACCCTTACGTTACTCACTCGATCAAACCACCTCACACCACACATTGTCCTCAAACATCTCATTTCCAGCACATCCATCCTCCTGCGCACAACTCTATCCATAGCCCACGCCTCGCAACCATACAACATTGTTGGAACCACTATTCCTTCAAACATACCCATTTTTGCTTTCCGAGATAATGTTCTCGACTTCCACACATTCTTCAAGGCCCCCAGGATTTTCGCCCCCTCCCCCACCCTATGATCCACTTCCGCTTCCATGGTTCCATCCGCTGCCAGATCCACTCCCAGATATCTAAAACACTTCACTTCCTCCAGTTCTATTTTATTGTGCATATAACACATTTAGATTTCAGGAGTAGTATTTCAAGGGTTTTCTATGCCTGTCATGTTGAAGAGTTTATGGTCCCAGATGTTTGAGTTCTTTTTTATTGTGCATAAAACACATTTAGATTTCAGAGGTAGAATTTTTATGTACCTGTCATGCCAAGAGGAAGTTATCTCCAAGAGTAAGTTAGGGACCATGTATTCTAGGATTTTCTAGGTACAGACAATATAGCTCCCCCATCTGCACTCCAAGGGGTACAGCCTCACTTAAAAAAAAAAAAACTTGCATCAGACTTAAGTTAACTATACTCAGAGATTGTTCCCTCTCCCAAAAATCATGACAATGATATATAAGCTGTATTGACTCAAGAACCAAACAGCTTCCCTCCCAACCTGTTTTAAACTTTACTGTGCTTGGTATATATATTCATCTGAAATTACAAGGATGTGTCACACTTTCTTCTCATCATTTTGAATAATACCTTATCTACCCATCTATATCTGTGACAACCACTGACAATATAGCTCTCCCATCTACACTCCAGGGGGTACAGCCTCACTTAAAAAAAAAAAAAAAGGCTTGCATCAGACTTAAGTTAACTATACTCAGAGATTGCCCCCTCTCCCAAAAATCATGACAATGATATATAAGCTGTATTGGCTCAAGAACCAAACAGCTTCCCTTCCAACCTGTTTTAAACTTCACTGTGCTTGGTACATATATTCATCTGAAATTACATGGATGTGTTACACTTTTTTATCATCATTTTGAATAATACCTTACCTACCCACCTATATCTGTGACAACCATTCCAGCCATGACCTCCCATCAAGGGGGTGACCATGGCAAAGAGAGTCTCCATGTATCCCTGTCCTCACATGCCTCTTGCATACACCATTCCACATATTCTTCATCCCTTTCTCTGCCTTCAGCACTCTTCCACACTGTTTTCCCATGTCACAGGTGGTATTCCTCTCACACCAATCCCTTTAATCATACTATCATAAACTCTCCTTGTGAACTCTCCATTTTGCATTCTTTCCACATGCCCAAACCACCTCTAAGTATTATGTCATCCATTCACCATCTATCCCAGCACTTACATGCCTCCCTCACATACGCCATTCCATGCAGTCTTCCATTATTTCTCTTCCTTCAGCACTCTTTCAATCTATTTTCCAATGTCACAAGTGTCCTACCTCTCACACCAATCCATTTAATCGTACTATCACGCACCCTCCTTGTCTTGCATTCTTTCCACATGCCCAAACCATCTCAAAGTACTATGTTTCACCCACTCTACCACTCCACAGTTCATTCCATATGGATTTCCTGCCATAACAAAGCTCTCATACATCCCCTCATTTCTTTCTTCATTCCATTTAGTCATACCATATTTTCCACTTAAATAGCCCATTTTCACTGCCTGGATTAAGACTTGACCTCTGACATTCCATGTCCACGTTTAGCTGCACATCAGTGTCAAGAGGACTATGCTGTCCCTTAATCCTTTCTTCACTTCCATACTTACACTTCAACTCTTTGTAATAAGTGCCATTTCAAAGTGGCTTTAAGGTAAAAAGGCAGAGATTGAGAGAAACAGCTATCATTATTGTTCCAACAATACACAATTGCACCTTAATCCCTTGCATCATGACAAGTCCTTTTAAAAGGATTTATCTATTTATTTATTTTGCTTTGTCGTTGTCTTCCGCATTAGTGAGGTAGCGCAAGGAAACAGACGAAAGAATGTCCCAACCCACCCACGTACACATGTATAAACATACGCGTCCACACACACAAATATACATACCTATACATTTCAACATATACATATATATACACACATAGACATATACATATATACACATGTACATAATCTATACTGTCTGCCTTTATTCATTCCCATTGCCACCCTAACACACATGAAATAACACCCCTCTCCTCCTGCATTTGCACGAGGTAGCACTAGAAAAAGACAACAAAGGCCACTTTTGTTCACACTCAAGTCTCTAGCTGTCAAGTATAATGCACTGAAACCACAGCTCCCTTTCCACATCCAGGCCCCACACAACTTTCCATGGTTTACCCCAGATGCTTCACATGCCCTGGTTCAATCCAATGACAGCACATCGACCCCAGTATACCACATCGTTCCAATTCACTCTATTCCTTGCACGCCTTACACCCTCCTGCATGTTCAGGCCACGATCACTCAAAATCTTTTTTACTCCATCTTTCCACCTCCAATTTGGTCTCCCACTTCTCCTCATTCCCTCCACCTCTGACACATATATCCTCTTGGTCAATCTTTCCTCACTCATTCTCTCCACGTGACCAAACCATTTCAAAACACCCTCTTCTGCTTTCTTAACCACGCTCTTTTTATTACCACACATCTCTCTTACCCTATCATTACTTACTCGATCAAACCACCTCACACCACATATTGTCCTCAAACATCTCATTTCTAGCACATCCACCCTCCTCCGCACAACTCTATCTATAGCCCACGCCTCGCAACCATATAACATTAATGGAACCACTATTCCTTCAAACATACCCAATTTTGCTTTCCGAGATAATGTTCTCGGCTTCCACACATTCTTCAATGCTCCCAGAACTTTCACCCCCTCCCCCACCATATGATTCACTTCCACTTCCATGGTTCCATCCGCTGCCAAATCCACTTACAGATATCTAAAACACTTCACTTCCTCCAGTTTTTCTCCATTCAAACTTACCTCCCAATTGACTTGTCCCTCAACCCTACTGTACCTAATAACCTTGCTCTTATTCACACTTACTCTCAGCTTTCTTCTTTTACACATTTTACCAAACTCAGTCATCAGCTTCTGCAGTTTCTCACATGAATCAGCCACCAGCGCTGTATCATCAGCGAACAACAACTGACTCACTTCCCAAGCTCTCTCATCCACAACAGACTGCATACTTGCCCTTCTTTCCAAAACTCTTGCATTCACCTCCCTAACAACCCCATCCATAAACAAATCAAACAACCATGGAGACATCACGTGCCCCTGCTGCAAACCAACATTCACTGAGAACCAATCACTTTCCTCTCTTCCTACATGTACACATGCCTTACATCCTCGATAAAAACTTTTCACTGCTTCTAACAACTTGCCCCCCACACCATATATTCTTAATACCTTCCACAGAGCATCTCTATCAACTCTTATCATATGCCTTCTCCAGATCCATAAATGCTACATACAAATCCATTTGCTCTTCTAAGTATTTCTCACATACATTCTTCAAAGCAAACGCCTGATCCACACATCCTCTACCACTTCTGAAACCACACTGCTCTTCCCCAATCTGATGCTCTGCACATGCCTTCACCCTCTCAATCAATACCCTCCCATATAATTTCACAGGAATACTCAAAAAACTTATACCTCTGTAATTTGAGCACTCACTTTTATCCCCTTTGCCTTTGTACAATGGCGTACAATGGCACTATGCAAGCATTCCGCCAATCCTCAGGCACCTCACCATCAGTCATACTTACATTAAATAACCATACCAACCAGTCAACAATACAGTCACCCCTTTTTTTAATAAATTCCATTCCATACCATCCAAACCCCCGCTGCCTTACCAGCTTTCATCTTCCACAGAGCTTTTACTACCTCTCCTGTGTTTCCCAAATCATTCTCGCTAACCCTCTCACTTTACACACCACCTTGACCAAAACACCCTATATCTGCCACTCTATCATCAAACACATTCAACAAACCTTCAAAATACTCCATCTCCTTCTCACATCACCACTACTTGTTATCACCTCTCCATTAGCCCCCTTCACTGAAGTTCCCATTTGTTCCCTTGTCTTACTCACTTTATTTACCTCCTTCCAAAACACCTTTTTATTCTCCCTAAAATCTAATGATACTCTCTCATCCCAAATCTCATTTGCCCTCTTTTTCACCTCTTGCACCTTTCTCTTGACCTCCTGCCTCTTTCTTTTATACATCTCCCACTCATTTGCATTATTTCCCTGCAAAAATCGTCCAAATGCCTCTCTCTTCTCTTTCACTAATAATCTTACTTCTTCATCCCACCACTCACTACCCTTTCTAATCTGCCCACCTCCCATGCTTCTCATGCAACAAGCATCTTTTGCGCAAGCCATCACTGCTTCCCTAAATACATCCCATTCCTCCCCCACTCCCCTTACCTCCTTTGCTCTCACCTTTTTCCATTCTGTACTCAGTCTCTCCTAGTACTTCCTGACACAAGTCTCCTTCCCAAACTCACTCACTCTAACCACTCTCTTCACCCAACATTCTCTCTTCTTTTCTGAAAACCTCAACAAATCTTCACCTTCGCCTCCACAAGATAATGATCAGACATCCCTCCAGTTGCACCTCTCAGCACATTAACATCCAAAAGTCTCTCTTTCATGCGCCTATCAATTAACATGTAATCCAATAAAACTCTCTGGCCATCTCTCCTATTTACATACATATACTTCCTATATACTTATGTATATCTCTCTTTTTAAACCAGGTATTCCCAATCACCAGTCCTTTTTCAGCACATAAATCTACAAGCTCTTCACCATTTCCATAAACAACACTGAACACCCCATGTACACCAATTATTCCCTCAACTGCCACATTACTCATCTTTGCATTCAAATCACCCATCACAATAACCTGGTCTCATGCATCAAAACTACTAACACACTGACTCAGCTGCTCCCAAAACACTTGCCTCTCATGATCTTTCTTCTCATGCCCAGGTGCATATGCACCAATAATCACCCATCTCTCTCCATCCACTTTCAGTTTTACCCATATCAATTTAGAGTTTAATTTCTTACACTCTATCACATACTTCCACTACTCCTGTTTCAGGAGTAGTGCTACTCCTTCCCTTGCTCTTGTCCTCTCACTAACCCCTGACATTACTTCCAAGACATTCCCAAACCACTCTTCCCCTTTACCCTTGAGCTTCGTTTCACTCATAGAGCCAAAACATCCAGGTTCCTTTTCTCAAACATACTACCTATCTCTCCTTTTTTCTCATCTTGGTTACATCCACACACATTCAGACACCCCAATCTGAGCCTTCGAGGAGGATTAGCACTCCCCACGTGATTCCTTCTTCTGTTTCCCCTTTTAAAAAGTTAAAATACAAGGAGGGGAGGGTTTCCAGCCCCCCGCTCCTGTCCCCTTTAGTTGCCTTCTACGACACGTGAGGAGTGTGTGGGAAGTATTCTTTCTCCCCTATCCCCAGGTAATCATCTCATATTCCTTCTAAAATGAATATGATATAATTACCAGCTATAAAAGCAACAAATAATACAAATATGTCATTATTATTTTTTTTTTTATTATACTTTGTCGCTGTTTCCCGCGTTTGCGAGGTAGCGCAAGGAAACAGACGAAAGAAATGGCCCAACCCCCCCCCCATACACATGTATATACATACGTCCACACACGCAAATATACATACCTACACAGCTTTCCATGGTTTACCCCAGACGCTTCACATGCCTTGATTCAATCCACTGACAGCACGTCAACCCCGGTATACCACATCGCTCCAATTCACTCTATTCCTTGCCCTCCTTTCACCCTCCTGCATGTTCAGGCCCCGATCACACAAAATCTTTTTCACTCCATCTTTCCACCTCCAATTTGGTCTCCCTCTTCTCCTCGTTCCCTCCACCTCCGACACATATATCCTCTTGGTCAATCTTTCCTCACTCATTCTCTCCATGTGCCCAAACCACTTCAAAACACCCTCTTCTGCTCTCTCAACCATGCTCTTTTTATTTCCACACATCTCTCTTACCCTTCCGTTACTCACTCGATCAAACCACCTCACACCACACATTGTCCTCAAACATCTCATTTCCAGCACATCCATCCTCCTGCGCACAACTCTATCCATAGCCCACGCCTCGCAACCATACAACATTGTTGGAACCACTATTCCTTCAAACATACCCATTTTTGCTTTCCGAGATAATGTTCTCGACTTCCACACATTCTTCAAGGCCCCCAGAATTTTCGCCCCCTCCCCCACCCTATGATCCACTTCCGCTTCCATGGTTCCATCCGCTGACAGATCCACTCCCAGATATCTAAAACACTTCACTTCCTCCAGTTTTTCTCCATTCAAACTCACCTCCCAATTGACTTGACCCTCAACCCTACTGTGCCTAATAACCTTGCTCTTATTCACATTTACTCTTAACTTTCTTCTTCCACACACTACCAAACTCAGTCACCAGCTTCTGCAGTTTCTCACATGAATCAGCCACCAGCGCTGTATCATCAGCGAACAACAACTGACTCACTTCCCAAGCTCTCTCATCCCCAACAGACTTCATACTTGCCCCTCTTTCCAAAACTCTTGCATTTACCTCCCTAACAACCCCATCCATAAACAAATTAAACAGCCATGGAGACATCACACACCCCTGCCGCAAACCTACATTTACTGAGAACCAATCACTTTCCTCTCTTCCTACACGTACACATGCCTTACATCCTCGATAAAAACTTTTCACTGCTTCTAACAACTTGCCTCCCACACCATATATTCTTAATACCTTCCACAGAGCATCTCTATCAACTCTATCATATGCCTTCTCCAGATCCATAAATGCTACATACAAATCCATTTGCTTTTCTAAGTATTTCTCACATACATTCTTCAAAGCAAACACCTGATCCACACATCCTCTACCACTTCTGAAACCACAATGCTCTTCCCCAATCTGATGCTCTGTACATGCCTTCACCCTCAATCAATACCCTCCCATATAATTTACCAGGAATACTCAACAAACTTATACCTCTGTAATTTGAGCACTCACTCTTATCCCCTTTGCCTTTGTACAATGGCACTATGCACGCATTCCGCCAATCCTCAGGCACCTCACCATGAGTCATACATACATTAAATAACCTTACCAACCAGTCAACAATACAGTCACCCCCTTTTTTAATAAATTCCACTGCAATACCATCCAAACCTGCTGCCTTGCCGGCTTTCATCTTCGGCAAAGCTTTCACTACCTCTTCTCTGTTTACCAAATCATTTTCCCTAACCCTCTCACTTTGCACACCACCTCGACCAAAATATGTCGAAATATGTCATTTTTTTTTTTTTTTTTTTTTTTTATACTTTGTCGCTGTCTCCCGCGTTTGCGAGGTAGCGCAAGGAAACAGACGAAAGAAATGGCCCAACCCCCCCCCATACACATGTACATACACACGTCCACACACGCAAATATACATACCCACACAGCCCTCCACGGCCCACCCCGGACGCTCCACATGCCCTGATTCAATCCACTGACAGCACGTCAACCCCTGTATACCACATCGCTCCAATTCACTCTATTCCTTGCCCTCCTTTCACCCTCCTGCATGTTCAGGCCCCGATCACACAAAATCCTTTTCACTCCATCTTTCCACCTCCAATTTGGTCTCCCTCTTCTCCTCGTTCCCTTCACCTCCGACACATATATCCTCTTGGTCAATCTTTCCTCACTCATTCTCTCCATGTGCCTAAACCATTTCAAAACACCCTCTTCTGCTCTCTCAACCACACTCTTTTTATTTCCACACATCTCTCTTACCCTTACGTTACTTACTCGATCAAACCACCTCACACCACACATTGTCCTCAAACATCTCATTTCCAGCACATCCATCCTCCTGCGCACAACTCTATCCATAGCCCACGCCTCGCAACCATACAACATTGTTGGAACTACTATATGTCATATAATGAAAATATAATTTCCATATAAACTGACATCATTATATTACATCTTCCCCGCCACTACAAAAAACAAAAACACATAAACTGCACATTACTCATTGATATGCAAAGTACAAAGATTACTTTTACATCATACATTTATAGATCTAACCTCTTAAGAAGTTGTACTAGTCTACCCCTAGATGTTCTAACCTCATTAGAATCATTCTTACTTCTCTTTGGAGTACCTTCCCCATTTGTGTCCACTGCACTTGTCACTTCTTCCAAATCAGCTCATCTACTGTTGATTCCTAGTGTCACAACACCTCATTCATGACATACATCAGTCAGTTCATCATCATAACCACTGGCATGTCTTAGATAATTTGCAATTTCTGCTGTCTTATGCAGTTGCTGCCTATTTCTCCTGTTAAATCTGACCATCACTATTCATAACCAAATATGATCTAGGAGCAACCACAACACCCTTTTTTTAATCTTTACTTGTGCTGTCAATGATTCTAACCTCATTTCCCTCTTCCAGTTCAGGCAATAGCTTAGAGCTTCAATCATAGAGTTTCAGCCTATCTTGTGAGTCTTGGAGTAGGTGTCAGATAGTCAGTGGGTCCTGTCTCTCTGGTCGTAACTAGGCTTTAGAAGTGGGGCGTGTGGTTCGTGTTCTACTAAATGTAACTGACTGGGGTTTGTGTCCCCTCAACAGGAGTATTTCTATAATCCAGCACACTTAGATAAGGATCCTTCCCTCTTTGGCTGCCTTCCTCATAAGCTTCTTTACTGTCTGTTCACTTTTTCTGCCAGGCCATGACTTTTAGGATAATTGGGGGATGAAGTTGTGGGGTCTATTCCATATAACCTAAAGAATTCTTAAAATTCTACAGCTGTGAACAGTGGGCCTTTGTCACTGTGAGTAGTATGATGTATTCCATGCCTAGCAAAATGATGCTTACAGAATTTCACAATAGTAATGCAATGAGTATTTTCTAACAAGCCAAACTCATACTATATGCTGTAATAATCAACAGCATATATTGAGCTATGATTTCAGTGCATGAACTGTGGCTTCAGTGCATTACACATGACAGCTAGAGACAGTGTGAACGAATGTGGCCTCTGTTGTCTTTTCCTAGCACTTATGACTAAATTCTGTCATTGGTAATGCGTAATGCACTAAAAACACAGACCCCTATCCGTAACCAGGCCCCACAGACCTTACCATGTTTTCCCCTAGCTGTTTCATATGTCCCAGTTCAGTCCATTAACAGCACCTTGACCACTGTGTGCCAAATTCCCTCAATTAACTACATCCCATGCATGTCTTTCAACCTCCTGCATGTTCAGGCCCCCAAGCACTCAAAAAATTTTCATTCCATTCTTTCATTTCCAATTTGGTCCTTCCCTTCTTGTCCTCCCTACTTCTGACACATATAAGCATACCTTTTCTCTCAACCGCTACACATTTATTCTCTCCATATGACCAAAACATTCCAGTACATCATCACCTCTCTCAATCATATTCTCCTTATTACCTCATCTCTCTCTTATTCTATCATTACTAACTCAATCATCACTTCTCTAACCACACACTTTCCTCAAGCAATGAATTTCCAATAAATCCATTTCCTTCCATACATATTCATCTATAGACCATGCCTTTCATCCATACATCATTTGCACTAAAATACCTTTAAATATACCCATTTTCACCCTCCCAGATAGCAATCTTTCTTTTAAAACATTCCTTAATGTTCTCAGAAATCTTGCCAAGCCATCCATCTTATGGCTCAGCTCCACTTCCATGGTTCCCTTTGCTGCTATGCCCACTCCCAGGTTTCTAAAACACTCCACTTCCTCTAAGTTCACTCCATTCAAACTCTCATCCCCATCACATCTGTTTTTTTGCACTGCTAAACCTAATAACCTTGCCTTTATTCGCATTTACTCTCAACTTTCTAATTTCACACATTGCCAAATATAGCTATCAAATTCTTCAGTTTGTAACTTGAATCTGCAATCGGTGGCATGCCATAAGCAAACAACAACTGACTCATCTCCCGGGCCTAGTTTTGCTCAGAGACAGAACATCCAGACTGCTTACTTCAAACACACTATCTACAACTCCTTTTTCTTTGTTTTATCTCAATTAATCCACACATTCAGACACCACAGCCTGAGTCTTCACAGAGGATGAGCACCCCTTGCTTGGCTCCTTATGTTCTATCTTTCAGAGATTGAAGTACAAGATAAAGGTTTCCAGCCCCTCCTGCTATTGCTCATTCTTCATTACCTTCTACAACACACAGGGAATATGTGGAGAGAAATCTTTCACCCCTATCCCCAGACTGGCAAAACCATGGTATGCAAGGAGCTTCAGTGCATATAAAATTTTGGAAAAGAAGCTTGTAAGAACAGATACCTGGAGAGACTGAATACAGAATGGCATAGCATGAGATTCTAAGAAACCATGAGAGTGAGTGAGGAAGGGAATGTATTTAGGGAAGCACTGTACAATATCTATTGGAGAACATGAAACAATCAGACCCTGCAGAGAAATACAGATGATGAAGCGAAATAAAGTGTGCTCATAAAAGAATATGCCTGCATACTTCATACTACAGTCCTACAGAAAATGCAGATGAGAGCATTCACACAGGTTTATAGAATACATATGGAAATTCTGACACTTTCAGATCAAAAGTAGCTCTGAAGTAATATTAAGAGGCTCATAAGGTGAAGAAGTGGCCAGTAAGGAAAGACTAAGTGGGGGAAAACTATCAATATAAAGAGAGGTGGTATCGGTAAGAAAAGTAGGGGCTTCTCAGCCATTAATCTGTATAATACAAGCATATATGGCCTTACACTAATATATGTAGCCAGCTTAGATTCCTGTGGAAGGCCATTAACCTGACTTGTCACAGGAGGTGTAGGTACTGAGGCCACTGTTGCTGCCTGCTGTGGTAGGCCAAGGTTAAGGAAGAGAGGGTCCATCCCGACAGCTCTCTGTTGTAATCTGTATAAGATACAATGGACTTGTAAGACACACCAAGTATCATAAACAGGAAAAACCATAATTGTATAACAATCACTACATATGTAGTCATGCTAAATTAGAATAATTATTTCTTATAAAAAAATGTGCCGAAAATTTTATAAAATTTCTTTTTTCATGCTTATTTGCCATATTCCACTTTTAGTGAGGTAGTTCAAGGATAAGATGAAGACATGGCCCAATTTACTCGCATCCATTCTCTAGCTGTCAAGTGTCATGTACTGACACAAGAGCCCCCTTTCTACAATTAGACCTCATAGACTATTCCATGGTTACCCTAAGCCACTTCACATGCCATAAATCAGTCCACTACCAGCATCATCCCAGGCATACCACATTGCTCTAAATCACTCTTATCTCATGAATACCTTACACCTTCCTGCATGTTCTGGACCTGAACACTTAAAACCTTATTCATTTCATCCTTCTATATTTGATAAGGTTTACCCTTCTTGTTCCCTCCACTTTCAACAAATGTATCCTCTTTGTAAATCTCTCCTCACTAACTCTCTCCATAAGGCCAATCTATTTCAGCAAACACTTTTCAGCTCTTGCAAAAATACTCTTCCTACTACCACATCTCTTCTTCACATTATCATTTCTTACTTGATCAATCCTCCCACACCACATACTGTCCTTAAACATTTCATTTCTAACACATTCACTTCCTGTATATTCAGATCTACAGCCCATGCCTTGCATCCGTACAACACCATGGGGACTACTATTCAGAGGTCCCTTCCCTACCATGGTTTTGAATACATCAAGTTTTCCATGGCACAATCAAAATTTCATTCATACAATGAGGCAAGTGTGAAGTGGCCCTGGGCTGCTTTTGGTCTAGCCCAGCAGACCAACATTTCTAAAAAGAGACAGAAGTGTCATAACGAGCCTGTGTTGCTTGGGTAAGAGTTCAGATGGCCTTTTGTGCAATGTAGCTGGTTGGCTGCAGTGAAGGAGTACGGAAGTGCACCATCGATGCTGACATCCTGCCTTCATATTACTACATTGCAGTTTACACAATTTTTTGTACTTTTATTGCAAAGGCATCTTATTTTTGAAGTACACCTTGCTTATCTTTTAACCTTAAAGTTTTCCATATACAACTAAAATTTATCCCATGGGTCACTACTCTAAACCCCCCCATTTCCCATAGGCTCTGTGCCTTGCCAACCACAGGATCTTCCAGGAACATAGCCCCAGTGGTTGGGGAGGGACCTCTAAACATGCCCATCATGAATAATGACCTCTCCCTTTCAAACATAATACATATATGGTGAATTATACATGACATCTACAGAGTGGAAAGAAATAAGGCCATTCTTCATCTGTTACTGGTGCTACCTTGTTCTATATATCTATCTATCCCTCTGATGCCTGTTCCACCTGGACTCCCTCAAGGGGTTGGCCATGGCAAAAGAGTCTCCAAGACTAGAGAAGTCCAGTGCCGCTTCTTAGCCTTTAGTGCCTAACACTTAACAGGCCACTGGCAGAGGGCAACTCCAGTGCAGTGTTTGCAGGGGCTCCTACTTACTGCTCCTACTGACTACAACTACCTAATGCTCCTAACAACTACTTTTACATAGTGTTTCTACCTAATGCACCTGCCTAAATGTTCCCACCAACAACTTCTAGCTACTGCCCCTACCAGTCTGCCAAAATGCAGGGCAAGTGCATAGTGCTACCTCGTTACATACAGCAAACAAGTACGAAGAAAAATTTCACACTTGTATGCCGTTGAGGTCACACCTAAAATACATGAATGGCCTCATTCATACGCATCCACTATTTAGAATTCATGTATAATGCAACAAAACCAGATCCCATCAACCACAGGAAAGCTTCACAGACTATTTCATGGATTACCTTTACCAGGTAAACCTCATTTGCACCCCCCACCCCTACCCAAGAAAGTAAGTAAGGTTAAGGGACGTTAAAGGACAATTTAATTGGGATATAAGTTTGAATGGGGAAAAATTGGAGGAAGTGAAGTTCTTATATATTTGGGAGTGGACTTAAAAGCAAATGGAACCATGGAAGCGGCATGAGTCACAGAGTGGGGGAGGGGGCGAAAGTTCTGGGAGCGATGAAGAATGTGTGGAAGGAGAAAACGTTATCTCGGAGAGCAAAAATGGGTATGTTTGAATGAATAGTAGTTCCAACAACGTTATGTGGTTGCGAGGCATGGACTACAGAGACGGATGGAGAGAATAAGTGAGGAAAGATTGACAAAGAGGATATATGTGTCAGAGGTGGAGGGAAAAAGGAGAAGCGGGAGACCAAATTGGAGGTGGAAGGATGGAGTGAAAAATATTTTGAGCCACTGGGGCCTGAACATACAAGAGGGTGAGAGGCACATAAGGAATAGTGTAAAATGGAACGATGTGGTATATTGGGGTCGACATGCTGTCAATGGACTGAATCAGGGCATGTGAAACATCTGGGATAAATCATGGAAAGGTCTGTAGGGCCTGGATGTGGATAGAAAGCTGTGGTTTCGGTACATTACACATGATAGCTAGAGACTGAATGTGAACAAATGTGGCCGTTTTTGTCTGTTCTCCTGGCACTACCTCGCTGAAGCAGAGGGTGGCGATGCTGTTTCCTGGGGGGAAGGGGTAGCACAGGAGATAGATGAAGGGAAGCAAGAATATGTACAGGTGTATTTATGTGAGTCTTTGTTCTATTATCCATTTCATTATATCATACTTCGTCGCTGTCTATGAGTCTCTGTTATATCATTTATTTCATTATATTACACTCTGTCACTGTCTCCCGCATTAGCGAAGTAGCGCTAGGAAAAGATAACAAAGGCCACATTCGTTCACAATCAGTCTCTAGCTGTCATGTATAATGCACTGAAACCACAGCTCCCTTTCCACATCCAGGCCCCACAAAACTTTCCATGGTTTACCCCAGACGCTTCACATGCCCAGGTTCAATCCACTGACGGCACGTCGACCCCGGTATACCACATCGTTCCAATTCACTCTATTTCTTGCACGCCATTCACCCTCCTGCATGTTCAGGCCCCAATCGCTCAAAATCTTTTTCACTCCATCCTTCCATCTCCAATTTGGTCTCCCACTTCTCCTCATTCCCTCCACCTTGGACACATATATCCTCTTTGTCAGTCTTTCCGCACTCATTCTTTCTATGTGACCAAACCATTTCAATACACCCTCTTCTGCTCTCTCAACCACACTCTTTTTATTACCACACATCTCTCTTACCCTTTCATTACTTACTCGATCAAACCACCTCACACCACATATTGTCCTCAAACATCTCATTTCCAACACATCCACCCTCCTCCGCACAACCCTATCTATCGCCCATGCCTCGCAACCATATAACATTGTTGGAACCAATATTCCTTCAAACATACCCATTTTTGTTTTCCAAGATAATGTTCTCGCCTTCCAAACATTTCTTAACGCTCCCAGAACTTTCGCCCCCTCCCCCACCTTGTGACTCACTTCCACTTCCATGGTTCCATCCGCTGCCAAATCCACAACCAGATATCTAAAACACTTCACTTCCTCCAGTTTTTCTCCATTCAAACTTACCTTCCAACTGACTTGTCCCTCAACCCAACTGAACCTAATAACCTTGCTCTTATTCACATTTACTCTCAGCTTTCTTCTTTCACATACTTTACCAAACTCAGTCACCAGCTTCTGCAGTTTCTCACATGAATCAGCCACCAGCGCTGTATCATCAGCGAACAACAACTGACTCACTTCCCAAGCTCTCTCATCCACAACACACTGCATACTTGCCCCTCTCTCCAAAACTCTTGCATTCATCTCCCTAACAACCCCATCCATAAACAAATTAAACAACCGTGGAGACATCACCCATCTCTGCCGCAAACCGACATTCACTGAAAAGCAATCACTTTCTTCTATTCCTACTTGTACACATGCCTTACATCCTCAATAAAAACTTTTCACTTCTTCTAGCAACTTGCCTCCAACAACATATATTCTTAATGCCTTCCAATGAGCATCTCTATCGACTCTATCATATGCCTTCTCCAGGTCTATAAATGCTACATAAAAATCCATCAGTTTTTCTAAGCATTTCTCACATACATTCTTCAAAGCAAACACCTAAACCACACATCCTCTACCACTTCTGAAACCACACTGCTCTTCCCCAATCTGATGCTCTGTACAAGCCTTCACCCTCTCAATCAATACCCTTCCATATGATTTCCCAGGAATACTCAAACTTATACCTCTGTAATTTGAACATACACATACGCAGACATATATGTACGTATATATGTATATGTCTGCGGCAGGGGTGGGTGATGTCTCCACGGTTGTTTAATATGTTTATGGATGAGGTTGTTAGGGAGATGAATGCAAGAGTTTTGGAGAGAGGGACAAGTATGCAGTCTGTTGTGGATGAGAGGGCTTGGGAAGAGAGTCAGTTGTTGTTCGCTGATGATACGGTGCTGGTGGCTGATTTGGGTGAGAAACTGCAGAAGCTGGTGACTGAGTTTGGTAAAGTGTGTGAAAGAAGAAAGCTGAGAGTAAATGTGAATAATAGCAAGGTTATTAGATTCAGTAGGGTTGAGGGACAAGTCAGTTGGGAGGTAAGTTTGAATGGAGAAAAACTGGAGGAAGTGAAGTGTTTTAGATATCTGGTAGTGGATTTAGCATGTACATATTCATACTTACTGCCTTCATCCATTCCTGTTGCCACCCCACCACACATGAAATGGCACCCCCCTCCCCCCCACATGTGTGCAAGGTAGCACTAGGAAAAGACAACAAAGACCACACTCGTTCACACTCAGTCTTTAGCTGTCATGTGTAATGCAGAGCTCCCTTTCCACATCTAGGCCTCACAAAACTTTCCATGATTTACCCCAGACGCATCACATGCCCTGGTTCAATCCATTGACAGCACGTCAACCCCAGTATACCACATCGTTCCAATTCATTCTATTCCTTGCACGCCTTTCATCCCTCCTGTATGTTCAGGCCCCAGTGAATATGTACATGTGTATGTATGTACATGTCTGTGTATGTATACGTATGTATACACTGAAATGTATAGGTATGTATATGTGCATGTGTGGGCACTTATGTATGTACATGTGTATGTGGGTGGGTTGGGCCATTCTTTCGTCTGTTTCCTTGAGCTACCTCACTAACATGGGAGACAGCAACCAAGTATAATAAAAAAAATAATGGACATTTATGTGAGTCAGTTGTTGTTCGCTGATGATACAGTGCTGGTGAATGATTCAGGTGAGAAACGGCAGAAGTTGGTGACTGAGTTTGGTAAAGTGTGTAGAAGAAAGTTTAGAGTAAATATGAATACGAGCAGGGTTATTAGGTTCAATAGGGTTGAGGGACAAGTTAATTGGGAAGTAAGTATGAATGGAGAGAGACTGAAGGAAGCGAAGTGCTTTAGTATCTGGGAGTGAACTCAGCAGCAGATGGAACCATGAAAGCGGAAGTGAGTCGCAGGATGGGGGAGGGGGTGAAAGTTCTGGGAGCATTGAAAAATGCATGGAAGGTGAGAACGTTATCTCGGAGAGCAAAATTGGGTATGTTTGAAGGAATAGTGATTCCAACAATGTTATAAGGTTGCGAGGCATGAGCTATACATAGGGTTGTGTAGAGGAAGCTGGATGTGTTGGGAAATGAAATGTTTGAGGACAATATGTGGTTTGAGGGGTTTTAATCAAGTAAGTAATAAAAGGGTAAGAGAGATGTGTGGTAATAAAAAGAGTGTGGTTGATAGAGCAGAAGAGGGTGTGTTGTGTGGTTTCAGAAGTGGCAGAGGATGTGTCGATCAGGTGTTTGCTTTGAAGAATGTATGTGAGAAATACTTAGAAAAACAAATGGATTTGTACGTAGCATTTATGGATCTGGAGAAGGCATATGATAGAGTTGACAGAGATGTTCTGTGGAAGGTATTAAGAGTATATGGTGTGGGAGGCAAGTTGTTAGAAGCAGTGAAAAGTTTTTATTGATGATGTAAGGCATGTGTACGAGTAAGAAGAGAGGAAAATGATTGGTTCTCAGTGAATGTCGGTTTAAGGCAGGGGTGCGTGATGTCTCCATGGTTGTTTAATTTGTTTATGGATGGGGTTGTTAAGGAGGTGAATGCAAGAGTTTTGGAAAGGGGGACAAGTATGCAGTCTGTTGTGGATGAGAGGGCTTGGGAAGTGAGTCAGTTGTTGTTCGCTGATGATACAGCGTTGGTGGCTGATTTGGGTGAGAAACTGCAGAAGCTGATGACTGAGTTTGGTAAAGTGTGTGAAAGAAGAAAGCTGAAAGTAAATGTGAATAAAAGCAAGGATATTAGGTACAGTAGGGTTGAGGGTCAAGTCAACTGGGAGGTAAGTTTGAATGGAGAAAAACTGGAGGAAGTGAAGTGTTTTAGATATCTGGGAGTGGATTTGGCATGTACATATTCATACTTACTGCCTTCATCCATTCCTGTTGCCACCCCACCACACATGAAATGGCACCCCCCTCCCCCCCACATGTGTGCAAGGTAGCACTAGGAAAGACAACAAAGACCACACTCGTTCACACTCAGTCTTTAGCTGTCATGTGTAATGCAGAGCTCCCTTTCCACATCCAGGCCCCACAAAACTTTCCATGATTTACCCCAGACGCATCACATGCCCTGGTTCAATCCATTGACAGCACGTCAACCCCAGTATACCACATCGTTCCAATTCATTCTATTCCTTGCCGCCTTTTATCCTCCTGTATGTTCAGGCCCCAGTGAATATGTACATGTGTATGTATGTACATGTCTGTGTATGTATACGTATGTATACACTGAAATGTATAGGTAAGTATATGTGCATGTGTGGGCACTTATGTATGTACATGTGTATGTGGGTGGGTTGGGCCATTCTTTCGTCTGTTTCCTTACGCTAACTCGCTAACGCGGGAGACAGCGACAAAGTATAATAAACAATGAAATATAGTATGTGCATGTGTGGGTGTTTATGTATGTACATGTGTATGTATGTACATGTGTATGTATGTACATGTGTATGTATGTACATGTGTATGTATGTACATGTGTATGTATGTACATGTGTATGTGGGTGGGCTGGGCCATTCTTTCGTCTGTTTCCTTACGCTAACTCGCTAACGCGGGAGACAGCGACAAAGTATAATAAACAATGAAATATAGTATGTGCATGTGTGGGTGTTTATGTATGTACATGTGTATGTATGTACATGTGTATGTATGTACATGTGTATGTATGTACATGTGTATGTGGGTGGGCTGGGCCATTCTTTCGTCTGTTTCCTTACGCTAACTCGCTAACGCGGGAGACAGCGACAAAGTATAATAAACAATGAAATATAGTATGTGCATGTGTGGGTGTTTATGTATGTACATGTGTATGTATGTACATGTGTATGTGGGTGGGCTGGGCCATTCTTTCGTCTGTTTCCTTACGCTAACTCGCTAACGCGGGAGACAGCGACAAAGTATAATAAACAATGAAATATAGTATGTGCATGTGTGGGTGTTTATGTATGTACATGTGTATGTATGTACATGTGTATGTATGTACATGTGTATGTATGTACATGTGTATGTATGTACATGTGTATGTGGGTGGGCTGGGCCATTCTTTCGTCTGTTTCCTTACGCTAACTCGCTAACGCGGGAGACAGCGACAAAGTATAATAAACAATGAAATATAGTATGTGCATGTGTGGGTGTTTATGTATGTACATGTGTATGTGGGTGGGCTGGGCCATTCTTTCGTCTGTTTCCTTACGCTAACTCGCTAACGCGGGAGACAGCGACAAAGTATAATAAACAATGAAATATAGTATGTGCATGTGTGGGTGTTTATGTATGTACATGTGTATGTATGTACATGTGTATGTATGTACATGTGTATGTATGTACATGTGTATGTATGTACATGTGTATGTATGTACATGTGTATGTATGTACATGTGTATGTATGTACATGTGTATGTATGTACATGTGTATGTATGTACATGTGTATGTATGTACATGTGTATGTATGTACATGTGTATGTATGTACATGTGTATGTATGTACATGTGTATGTATGTACATGTGTATGTATGTACATGTGTATGTATGTACATGTGTATGTATGTACATGTGTATGTATGTACATGTGTATGTATGTACATGTGTATGTATGTACATGTGTATGTATGTACATGTGTATGTATGTACATGTGTATGTATGTACATGTGTATGTATGTACATGTGTATGTGGGTGGGCTGGGCCATTCTTTCGTCTGTTTCCTTACGCTAACTCGCTAACGCGGGAGACAGCGACAAAGTATAATAAACAATGAAATATAGTATGTGCATGTGTGGGTGTTTATGTATGTACATGTGTATGTATGTACATGTGTATGTATGTACATGTGTATGTATGTACATGTGTATGTATGTACATGTGTATGTGGGTGGGCTGGGCCATTCTTTCGTCTGTTTCCTTACGCTAACTCGCTAACGCGGGAGACAGCGACAAAGTATAATAAACAATGAAATATAGTATGTGCATGTGTGGGTGTTTATGTATGTACATGTGTATGTATGTACATGTGTATGTATGTACATGTGTATGTATGTACATGTGTATGTATGTACATGTGTATGTATGTACATGTGTATGTATGTACATGTGTATGTATGTACATGTGTATGTATGTACATGTGTATGTATGTACATGTGTATGTATGTACATGTGTATGTATGTACATGTGTATGTATGTACATGTGTATGTATGTACATGTGTATGTATGTACATGTGTATGTATGTACATGTGTATGTATGTACATGTGTATGTATGTACATGTGTATGTATGTACATGTGTATGTATGTACATGTGTATGTATGTACATGTGTATGTATGTACATGTGTATGTATGTACATGTGTATGTATGTACATGTGTATGTATGTACATGTGTATGTATGTACATGTGTATGTGGGTGGGCTGGGCCATTCTTTCGTCTGTTTCCTTACGCTAACTCGCTAACGCGGGAGACAGCGACAAAGTATAATAAACAATGAAATATAGTATGTGCATGTGTGGGTGTTTATGTATGTACATGTGTATGTATGTACATGTGTATGTATGTACATGTGTATGTATGTACATGTGTATGTATGTACATGTGTATGTGGGTGGGCTGGGCCATTCTTTCGTCTGTTTCCTTACGCTAACTCGCTAACGCGGGAGACAGCGACAAAGTATAATAAACAATGAAATATAGTATGTGCATGTGTGGGTGTTTATGTATGTACATGTGTATGTATGTACATGTGTATGTGGGTGGGCTGGGCCATTCTTTCGTCTGTTTCCTTACGCTAACTCGCTAACGCGGGAGACAGCGACAAAGTATAATAAACAATGAAATATAGTATGTGCATGTGTGGGTGTTTATGTATGTACATGTGTATATATGTATATGTCTTTGTATGTATATATAGGTATACGTTGAAATGTATAGGTAAGTATATGTGCATGTGTGGTTGTGTATGTATATATATGTGTATGTGGGTGGGCTGGGCCATTCTTTCGTCTGTTTCCTTACGCTAACTCGCTAACGCGGGAGACAGCGACAAAGTATAATAAACAATGAAATATAGTATGTGCATGTGTGGGTGTTTATGTATGTACATGTGTGTGTTGGTGAGTTGGGCCATTCCTCACCTGTTTCCTTATGCTACCTCGCTGGTGCGGGAGACTGCAATTAAGCATAATAAAAAATAATAATAATGTGTATAAAGTGGATGGGCCATTCTTCATCCATTTCCTGGCACTACATCGCTGACATAGGAAACAGCAATTAAGTATAATGAAAAAATAATAAATTCAAACATTACAAGTGGAGTATTCATAAACTGAATACACAGAAAAGTATTTTCATCTATTCACCTACTCACCCTACCAAAATGTATCATTGGTGTATATTGTATGGGTTAATAAAGCTTGCTCAAATCTGAGAACCCAAACTTGATTTATGGGCAGAATGAAATGACGAGCTTGTTTTCTTTCACCTGTCTCTGTTCACCTAAAAGCAGAAAATACCAGTTACTACAAAAGACGTGCACATATTAGATTCTAAACAATAGCACAAGTATATGTAATGCAATAAAATATCTAGTTCAGTCTTCTTGCTTTATGGGTGTTTGTCTTGTTATGGGCAGACAAATACGAATAACCAATTGCTTTTCAAAAAGTGCTACATAAAGTAAGGAAAGTAATCATACATCCAGGACAAAACAATTATCAGCTATATTCATATCTTTTTCTATGTTACAGATTCATTAAGATAAATACTGCTTTCTACATCCTAATCACAAAAAAGTTGGTGCCTGGATAATTCTTTCTAAACATTTCAGCAAACAGCTAACTCTTTACCATACTTTATATTTTTTTTATTATACTTTGTCGCTGTCTCCCGCGTTTGCGAGGTAGCGCAAGGAAACAGACGAAAGAAATGGCCCAACCCTCCCCCCCATACACATGTATATACATACGTCCACACACGCAAATATACATACCTACACAGCTTTCCATGGTTTACCCCAGACGCTTCACATGCCCTGCTTCAATCCACTGACAGCACGTCAACCCCGGTATACCACATCGCTCCAATTCACTCTATTCCTTGCCCTCCTTTCACCCTCCTGCATGTTCAGGCCCCGATCACACAAAATCTTTTTCACTCCATCTTTCCACCTCCAATTTGGTCTCCCTCTTCTCCTTGTTCCCTCCACCTCCGACACATATATCCTCTTGGTCAATCTTTCCTCACTCATCCTCTCCATGTGCCATCCAAACCATTTCAAAACACCCTCTTCTGCTCTCTCAACCATGCTCTTTTTATTTCCACACATCTCTCTTACCCTTACGTTACTCACTCGATCAAACCACCTCACACCACACATTGTCCTCAAACATCTCATTTCCAGCACATCCATCCTCCTGCGCACAACTCTATCCATAGCCCACGCCTCGCAACCATACAACATTGTTGGAACCACTATTCCTTCAAACATACCCATTTTTGCTTTCTGAGATAATGTTCTCGACTTCCACACATTCTTCAAGGCCCCCAGGATTTTCGCCCCCTCCCCACCCTATGATCCACTTCCGCTTCCATGGTTCCATCCGCTGCCAGATCCACTCCCAGATATCTAAAACACTTCACTTCCTCCAGTTTTTCTCCATTCAAACTCCACCTCCCAATTGACTTGACCCTCAACCCTACTGTACCTAATAACCTTGCTCTTATTCACATTTACTCTTAACTTTCTTCTTCCACACATTTTTCCAAACTCAGTCACCAGCTTCTGCAGTTTCTCACATGAATCAGCCACCAGCGCTGTATCATCAGCGAACAACAACTGACTCACTTCCCAAGCTCTCTCATCCCCAACAGACTTCATACTTGCCCCTCTTTCCAAAACTCTTGCATTTACCTCCCTAACAACCCCATCCATAAACAAATTAAACAACCATGGAGACATCACACACCCCTGCCGCAAACCTACATTCACTGAGAACCAATCACTTTCCTCTCTTCCTACACGTACACATGCCTTACATCCTCAGTAAAAACTTTTCACTGCTTCTAACAACTTGCCTCCCACACCATATATTCTTAATACCTTCTACAGAGCATCTCTATCAACTCTATCATATGCCTTCTCCAGATCCATAAATGCTACATACAAATCCATTTCCTTTTCTAAGTATTTCTCACATACATTCTTCAAAGCAAACACCTGATCCACACCAAAAAAAACCTCTACCACTTCTGAAACCACACTACTCTTCCCCAATCTGATGCTCTGTACATGCCTTCACCCTCTCAATCAATACCCTCCATATAATTTCCCAGGAATACTCAACAAACTTATACCTCTGTAATTTGAGCACTCACTCTTATCCCCTTTGCCTTTGTACAATGGCACTATGCACGCATTCCTTTCTGCCAATCCTCAGGCACCTCACCATGAGTCATACATACATTAAATAACCTTACCAACCAGTCAATAATACAGTCACCCCTTTTTTAATAAATTCCACTGCAATACCATCCAAACCTGCTGCCTTGCCGGCTTTCATCTTCCGCAAAGCTTTCGCTACCTCTTCTCTGTTTACCAAATCATTTTCCCTAACCCTCTCACTTTGCACACCACCTCGACCAAAACACTGCTATATCTGCCACTCTATCATCAAACACATTCAACAAACCTTCAAAATACTCACTCCATCTCCTTCTCACATCACCACTACTTGTTATCACCTCCCCATTTGCGCCCTTCACTGAAGTTCCCATTTGCTCCCTTGTCTTACGCACTTTATTTACCTCCTTCCAGAACATCTTTTTATTCTCCCTAAAATTTAATGATACTCTCCTCACCCCAACTCTCATTTGCCCTTTTTTTCACCTCTTGCACCTTTCTCTTGACCTCCTGTCTCTTTCTTTTATACATTTTATACATTTTATACAGGTACACCACTGATTTTCTGGCAACTGATGGCTTGGCACCTCCTTTAGTCGACAAAATTATGTAAGGGAACTTGAAATTACTGCGACCACCAGACTAGTTTCCTGGGCAGCCACAAATGGCATTGTGTGTAGGGTGCGCTTATTTAATTCTTTACACTGCACTTGTTGGTGGTGATACCACAATTCTGCAAGATTCTTAGCTTATTTTGCTTAAATAAGCTATGGCTTCTAAGACACATGAGAGTGTCAGTTGTGGTGTCAAACGTAAACACCAGTCCATATCGATACAAGATAAAGTAGAGCTGTTGAAAAAATTGGACCGTGGAGTTTCGGTGCTTAACTGTGTGACATCTACAGTATTGGTTCATCAACTGTTTACGATATAAAGCAGAGGGAGAAAATATTGAAATTCTATGCAGACAGCAAACCCCAAGAAGCACATAATGATTAGAAAAACTATGAAAGAGAGTAAGAGTACTAAGCACGATTGAGTGATGATGGAATGGTTTCAACAGCATCAAAGTGATGGAGTGGACTTGTCAGGTAGCATGATAATGGACCAGGCTAAGTTGTTCCAGAAGGAACTTTAATTGCAACATGAGTGTGACTATAGTGAAGGATGGCTTCAAAGATTCAAGAAGCGTCATGGAATTTCCATGTATAAAGTGTGCGGAGAAAAGTGGTCTGTAAACAACGAAGGAGCTGCTGAGTATGAGGACGAATTTGTGAAACTTGGAGCTGACGAGCATCTCAGTCCTGAGTAGGTGTATAATGCAGATGAAACTGCATTATTCTGGCGATGCACACCAAGGAAAACACTAACAACAGAAGACAAAGAAGACCCCACAGGATTCAAACAATTTAAGGACAGACTTACCATTTTAGGGTGCTCAAACATTTAATATTTGTTTAATCTAAATTTCTAGCAGACCATGGTATACTTCAGACACATGGGAGATGTATAATTAGTGGGTTAGAAGGTGTGTTGATGAATCATTAATATGTGACCATAGTTGGTTCGACAAAATGGTTAATCCAGCAAGCGCGTTGGAACAAAGAATGCCGAAAAATCGGTGATGTACCTGTACCAACGAAATTGTAAGAAATTTTAATGAATCACTTATCAATTCTATTGATTTCACCCACACATGGCACTGTATATGCTCAAACTTCAACATTCTTGAATTTTCCCATTCTAAAAATATTGACAGCCATTCTTGGGAAAGGAACTGGATAAGTGCTGTCCTGAATGATGATGATATCAGCAATCTCAGAAAATCTCTTAGCCGACTTTGCCACAGGTCTCAGTGATGTGAAAGTTAGATGGACCAGTACTCCCCTTTCCTCACCTGTCTCATGTACCATCAATCTGTAATGAGATGGACTTCTTGTGTGGGGAAACTGAAAGCTGGATTTCACTAAATTTGGAGGCAAGTTGACTCTGGGTCATAAAATCAGTGTCGACAGCATAAACTTCAGGATCGTCCAGAGGAATACTGCGAATTCTGCACTTCAAACTGAACACAGTCAGTTCCACCTCCATCTGGAAATAATATCCTGAGTTGATGCAATTATTCCTTTGAGCCAGGTCGGTGCATTAGTATTTAATGTCTATTCTAGAACAGGGGTGCTCAACCTTTTGCAACTCAAAGCCCACTCAAGTATGTCAAAATGGTCAGGGTTGCCAGAGAAATAATTCACTTTATATATATCTGTTTGTTGATGATACACTCTAAACTAAAAAATACATAAACTGAAACATATGTGGGGCTATCATAATGTACACTGTAGCAAAAACTGAATAAAAAAGAAAGCAAAATAACAACTTTATCTTTTGCCAGATATTTGTCACTTTTCCACAAGAAGATTAACTTCTACATTATATTTCATTTATCATACTTAATCACTGTTTCCCATGTCAGCGGGGTAGAGCAAGGAAACAGACGAAGAATGGCTCATCCACACATATACACACATATATACATAAATGCCTACGCATGCACATATAAGTACATATACATATCAACTTATACATACATATACATACACATATACAGACATATACATATAGGCACATGTACATATTCTTGCTTGCTTGCTTTTATCCACCCCTGTCACTACCCTGCCACACAGGAAATAGCATTGCTACCCCCCTGCTTCACGAGGTAAGAGCCATTAACAACAGACAAAAAAGGCCACATCTGTTCACACTCTCTTGCTGTCATATGTAATGCACCAAATCCACAGCTTCCTTTCCACATCCAGGCCCCATAGACCTTCCCATGGTTTACCCCAGGCGCTTCACATGCCCTGGTTCAGTCCATTGACAGCAAGTCGACCCCAGTATACCACATCATTTGAATTCACTCTCTTTGCACGCCTCTCACCCTCCTGTATGTTTAAGGCCCAATCGCTCAAAACATTTTTCACTCCATCCTTCCACCTCCAATTTGGTCTCCGCTTCTCCTTGTTCCCTCCACCTCCGACACATATATCCTCTTGGTCAATCTTTCCTCACTCATCCTCTCCATGTGATCCAAACCATTTCAAAACACCCTCTTCTGCTCTCTCAACCATGCTCTTTTTATTTCCACACATCTCTCTTACCCTTACGTTACTCACTCGATCAAACCACCTCACACCACACATTGTCCTCAAACATCTCATTTCCAGCACATCCATCCTCCTGCGCACAACTCTATCCATAGCCCACGCCTCGCAACCATACAACATTGTTGGAACCACTATTCCTTCAAACATACCCATTTTTGCTTTCTGAGATAATGTTCTCGACTTCCACACATTCTTCAAGGCCCCCAGGATTTTCGCCCCCTCCCCCACCCTATGATCCACTTCCGCTTCCATGGTTCCATCCGCTGCCAGATCCACTCCCAGATATCTAAAACACTTCACTTCCTCCAGTTTTTCTCCATTCAAACTCACCTCCCAATTGACTTGACCCTCAACCCTACTGTACCTAATAACCTTGCTCTTATTCACATTTACTCTTAACTTTCTTCTTCCACACATTTTTCCAAACTCAGTCACCAGCTTCTGCAGTTTCTCACATGAATCAGCCACCAGCACTGTATCATCAGCGAACAACAACTGACTCACTTCCCAAGCTCTCTCATCCCCAACAGACTTCATACTTGCCCCTCTTTCCAAAACTCTTGCATTTACCTCCCTAACAACCCCATCCATAAACAAATTAAACAACCATGGAGACATCACACACCCCTGCCGCAAACCTACATTCACTGAGAACCAATCACTTTCCTCTCTTCCTACACGTACACATGCCTTACATCCTCGATAAAAACTTTTCACTGCTTCTAACAACTTTCCTCCCACACCATATATTCTTAATACCTTCCACAGAGCATCTCTATCAACTCTATCATATGCCTTCTCCAGATCCAGATCTTTACCATATACCATGTACAAAGTTTATCTTGACAGTGAAACTGCATACCAATCTGGTCATCAACTATTTCTAAACTTCCTAAGAGAATCACAATCTTCAACATGGAAGCACACTTGAATGAATATGGCACTTAAGTAGAATGAATATGAATAAAACGCTGTCTTAACAAGAAAATATATTAGTAAGTTTACTAATATACTACATATTCCAGCATCAAAAAACTGACTTCTGTCCTTCAGTGCATTTGGTCATCAAAAAACTGACTTCTGTCCTTCAGTGTATTTGGTAAGTGCTTTTCATTGTGGAACTTCTTACCAACACATTTAATCAATAAGTAGATTTGAGAATCTCATGAAAGCTTAACATCTCTGGGAAGCTTCTCCAAATTAAACATGTGATTTTTTATCCAGTATACATTAGTCAGGGTGCCTCTTAATTCAAAACACTAGAATCAATGAAACCAATGCTGATGTATATTTTGTATACCCTACTGCACTTCTGAGGTTGAATTTCTCATTCAAATATATCACATGGAATGGAATGCATTGTTAGGCAGACTGATATGATTTTTTTTCGTTCAAATTACATCACTTCAGCATGGTCCTAAAGACAACAACAGTCTGAAATATATCTAACTGCCATGTGGGCAATTGCAGTTATGCTTGATTTCACTTAATATAAATTTACACTAAAAGCATTTCTGTACACTTATGTCCCACTGGTTCTACTACTGTAAATTTAAGACAAAAGTATGGTTGAAAATACATTTACTTAGGGAAATCAAAGTTACAACTCAAGAAGTCAAATTCCTATTTTTGTGAAAATAGACATGGTTTGCTGCATATGGCTCAGATACAAATCAAATATGTAATCTATAAAAACCTTTTGTAATGACACAATATCACTACATAGAACCAGTGTTGCTTGTAAGACTGCAATCGGAATCAGAAATATACAGGTCCAAGATCCAAAAGACGTTGCAAGGTTAATGACCAACACAATAGAACATCAAGACATATAAATCCAGTAAAAACTCTACTCAGGAAATGAACTGCATCCCAGTCTTCACACCTGTTTAGTTAGTAATTCTGGTTTGTTATACAGGTTCTTAGCATTAGGTAAACCTGGCAGAAAGGAAACTAAGCAAAAAAAGTGTCCAACATAATTTACAAGCACAAAACACCTAGAAAGCATGACACTACACCACATCAGAGGCTGGTTCTACAGACAGGAACAAGAGGTACAGTCCTTCACTGGATAAAAGATTTACTTAGCAGAAGGGAGAAAAAGACAAGTTTGAGGAGCATTTTCCCCAAGGGTGGGGATCACTAGTGGCATGCTGCAAGGGCTAAGTCACTACTCCTCTTGGTATACATGAATGACCTGCCTGATGGACTGGACTCTTAACTAATTATGCTTGCAGATAATGCCAAAGTCATGAGAAAAGTAAAATAATGATGATCGTTGCACCAACTTAAAGTGAACACAGACAAACTTCAAAGTTGGTCTGATAAAATAGTTGATGAAATTTAATCCAAGCAAAAGCAAAAAATAAGGATGGAACTCAATGAAAGAAGGTTTAAGCACAATCATCATTTTACATGAAATAGGTTCCACATCAGGAATTTGTTAAGGAGGCAAACTGTCCACTGACAAATATTAGAAGTGCATTTAAGTAAATGGATAGAGAAATGTTTAGTAAAGCACTCACAACCATTAGCCTAAAACAGGACTATGCCTAAGTTTCCTTATTGCACATAAAGAAGCACAAAGATTTAACTGAGTACTAAGAAAGGGAAACACAATGGTACCTAAATTTTAACAGCCGAGTGACTGAGAAACTGAGGTCTGCAAATTTGCCCACCATGAAGGAGAAGAGTTAGGGATGATCTGATGACCTTCAGATTTCTAAATCTGATGATGCTGACAGTAAACAGTTCTTTATGAGATGCAATGACTGTAACTAGAGGTCAAAATAAGAAGCTTGTTTGAAAGAAAATGATGTGGTTTTACTATACTTAGTTGGTGGATGGTTGGAATAAACTTTGGGATGAACTGTGGATTTACTTTACTTTCCTGCTCCAGGAACTCCATCTACAAAGCTCCGGCATCATACAGGAAGCAGGTAGGACCATAGGTCAAAAGGTGAGGCAATGTTCTGTGTTTGCCTATTAGATCATGAACCACATTGATTTATAAATGTTTGAGTCGAGATGGTTTGACCATTGATTATGTAAAAAACTGTGTGGATTTCAGTTATGTAACTCTGTCTAAACTAGGACTCTATCTTAGACTTTGTCTTTCTTAATCACAGCTTTCAATTCTAATTTTTGTTCTTTGACTGGCAACTAGGGACATGACATACTAAAGATATCACAGATAAAGAAAATAAATTTCTTAGTCTATATCCAGTTATTGCAAAGTTATGATTAGAAACATACAATGACAGATTCTATTGATTATCCTTTAATTTCAGCATACAATGAAGTAAAATACACTGAAGATTGGGTAAAATATGAATAAATAAGGTTTCCTTTTCATTGTATCCAAAATCAATAAATAAGATTCTACTTATTGCTGCATCAAAGATTTCATCTTTGCAGTTGCAAATTATCGATAAATGTTAACCTATTATGTCAAACTAGATTACAATGAAAGTAGCACAAAAACATATGCACAGGTTTTATTTTTTATTTATCATACTTTGTCGCTGTCTCCCGCGTTTGCGAGGTAGCGCAAGGAAACAGACGAAAGAAATGGCCCAACCCCCCCCCATACACATGTATATACCTACGTCCACACACGCAAATATACATACCTACACAGCTTTCCATGGTTTACCCCAGACACTTCACATGCCTTGATTCAATCCACTGACAGCACGTCAACCCCGGTATACCACATCGCTCCAATTCACTCTATTCCTTGCCCTCCTTTCACCTTCCTGCATGTTCAGGCCCCGATCACACAAAATCTTTTTCACTCCATCTTTCCACCTCCAATTTGGTCTCCCTCTTCTCCTCGTTCCCTCCACCTCCGACACATATATCCTCTTGGTCAATCTTTCCTCACTCATTCTCTCCATGTGCCCAAACCACTTCAAAACACCCTCTTCTGCTCTCTCAACCATGCTCGTTTTATTTCCACACATCTCTCTTACCCTTACGTTACTCACTCGATCAAACCACCTCACACCACGCATTGTCCTCAAACATCTCATTTCCAGCACATCCATCCTCCTGCGCACAACTCTATCCATAGCCCACGCCTCGCAACCATACAACATTGTTGGAACCACTATTCCTTCAAACATACCCATTTTTGCTTTCCGAGATAATGTTCTCGACTTCCACACATTCTTCAAGGCCCCCAGAATTTTCGCCCCCTCCCCCACCCTATGATCCACTTCCGCTTCCATGGTTCCATCCGCTGCCAGATCCACTCCCAGATATCTAAAACACTTCACTTCCTCCAGTTTTTCTCCATTCAAACTCACCTCCCAATTGACTTGACCCTCAACCCTACTGTACCTAATAACCTTGCTCTTATTCACATTTACTCTTAACTTTCTTCTTCCACACACTTTACCAAACTCAGTCACCAGCTTCTGCAGTTTCTCACATGAATCAGCCACCAGCGCTGTATCATCAGCGAACAACAACTGACTCACTTCCCAAGCTCTCTCATCCCCAACAGACTTCATACTTGCCCCTCTTTCCAAAACTCTTGCATTTACCTCCCTAACAACCCCATCCATAAACAAATTAAACAACCATGGAGACATCACACACCCCTGCCGCAAACCTACATTCACTGAGAACCAATCACTTTCCTCTCTTCCTACACGTACACATGCCTTACATCCTCGATAAAAACTTTTCACTGCTTCTAACAACTTGCCTCCCACACCATATATTCTTAATACCTTCTACAGAGCATCTCTATCAACTCTATCATATGCCTTCTCCAGATCCATAAATGCTACATACAAATCCATTTGCTTTTCTAAGTATTTCTCACATACATTCTTCAAAGCAAACACCTGATCCACACATCCTCTACCACTTCTGAAACCACACTACTCTTCCCCAATCTGATGCTCTGTACATGCCTTCACCCTCTCAATCAATACCCTCCCATATAATTTACCAGGAATACTCAACAAACTTATACCTCTGTAATTTGAGCACTCACTCTTATCCCCTTTGCCTTTGTACAATGGCACTATGCACGCATTCTGCCAATCCTCAGGCACCTCACCATGAGTCATACATACATTAAATAACCTTACCAACCAGTCAATAATACAGTCACCCCCTTTTTTAATAAATTCCACTGCAATACCATCCAAACCTGCTGCCTTGCCGGCTTTCATCTTCCGCAAAGCTTTCGCTACCTCTTCTCTGTTTACCAAATCATTTTCCCTAACCCTCTCACTTTGCACACCACCTCGACCAAAACACGCTATATCTGCCACTCTATCATCAAACACATTCAACAAACCTTCAAAATACTCACTCCATCTCCTTCTCACATCACCACTACTTGTTATCACCTCCCCATTTGCGCCCTTCACTGAAGTTCCCATTTGCTCCCTTGTCTTACGCACTTTATTTACCTCCTTCCAGAACATCTTTTTATTCTCCCTAAAATTTAATGATACTCTCTCACCCCAACTCTCATTTGCCCTTTTTTTCACCTCTTGCACCTTTCTCTTGACCTCCTGTCTCTTTCTTTTATACATTTTATACATTTTATACAGGTACACCACTGATTTTCTGGCAACTGATGGCTTGGCACCTCCTTTAGTCGACAAAATTATGTAAGGGAACTTGAAATTACTGCGACCACCAGACTAGTTTCCTGGGCAGCCACAAATGGCATTGTGTGTAGGGTGCGCTTATTTAAATTCTTTACACTGCACTTATTGGTGGTGATACCACAATTCTGCAAGATTCTTAGCTTATTTTGCTTAAATAAGCTATGGCTTCTAAGACACATGAGAGTGTCAGTTGTGGTGTCAAACGTAAACACCAGTCCATATCGATACAAGATAAAGTAGAGCTGTTGAAAAAATTGGACCGTGGAGTTTCGGTGCTTAACTGTGTGACATCTACAGTATTGGTTCATCAACTGTTTACGATATAAAGCAGAGGGAGAAAATATTGAAATTCTATGCAGACAGCAACCCCAAGAAGCACATAATGATTAGAAAAACTATGAAAGAGAGTAAGAGTACTAAGCACGATTGAGTGATGATGGAATGGTTTCAACAGCATCAAAGTGATGGAGTGGACTTGTCAGGTAGCATGATAATGGACCAGGCTAAGTTGTTCCAGAAGGAACTTTAATTGCAACATGAGTGTGACTATAGTGAAGGATGGCTTCAAAGATTCAAGAAGCGTCATGGAATTTCCATGTATAAAGTGTGCGGAGAAAAGTGGTCTGTAAACAACGAAGGAGCTGCTGAGTATGAGGACGAATTTGTGAAACTTGGAGCTGACGAGCATCTCAGTCCTGAGTAGGTGTATAATGCAGATGAAACTGCATTATTCTGGCGATGCACACCAAGGAAAACACTAACAACAGAAGACAAAGAAGACCCCACAGGATTCAAACAATTTAAGGACAGACTTACCATTTTAGGGTGCTCAAACATTTAATATTTGTTTAATCTAAATTTCTAGCAGACCATGGTATACTTCAGACACATGGGAGATGTATAATTAGTGGGTTAGAGGTGTGTTGATGAATCATTAATATGTGACCATAGTTGGTTCGACAAAATGGTTAATCCAGCAAGGCGTTGGAACAAAGAATGCCGAAAAATCGGTGATGTACCTGTACCAACGAAATTGTAAGAAATTTTAATGAATCACTTATCAATTCTATTGATTTCACCCACACATGGCACTGTATATGCTCAAACTTCAACATTCTTGAATTTTCCCATTCTAAAAATATTGACAGCCATTCTTGGGAAAGGAACTGGATAAGTGCTGTCCTGAATGATGATGATATCAGCAATCTCAGAAAATCTCTTAGCCGACTTTGCACAGGTCCAGTGATGTGAAAGTTAGATGGACCAGTACTCCCCTTTCCTCACCTGTCTCATGTACCATCAATCTGTAATGAGATGGACTTCTTGTGTGGGGAAACTGAAAGCTGGATTCACTGAATTTTGGAGGCAAGTTGACTCTGGGTCATAAAATCAGTGTCGACAGCATAAACTTCAGGATCGTCCAGAGGAATACTGCGAATTCTGCACTTCAAACTGAACACAGTCAGTTCCACCTCCATCTGGAAATAATATCCTGAGTTGATGCAATTATTCCTTTGAGCCAGGTCGGTGCATTAGTATTTAATGTCTATTCTAGAACAGGGGTGCTCAACCTTTTGCAACTCAAAGCCCACTCAAGTATGTCAAAATGGTCAGGGTTGCCAGAGAAATAAATTCACTTTATATATATCTGTTTGTTGATGATACACTCTAAACTAAAAAATACATAAACTGAAACATATGTGGGGCTATCATAATGTACACTGTAGCAAAAACTGAATAAAAAAGAAAGCAAAATAACAACTTTATCTTTTGCCAGATATTTGTCACTTTTCCACAAGAAGATTAACTTCTACATTATATTTCATTTATCATACTTAATCACTGTTTCCCATGTCAGCGGGGTAGAGCAAGGAAACAGACGAAGAATGGCTCATCCACTCATATACACACATATATACATAAATGCCTACGCATGCACATATAAGTACATATACATATCAACTTATACATACATATACATACACATATACAGACATATACATATAGGCACATGTACATATTCTTGCTTGCTTGCTTTTATCCACCCCTGTCACTACCCTGCCACACAGGAAATAGCATTGCTACCCCCCTGCTTCAGCGAGGTAGTGCCAGGAAAACAGACAAAAAAGGCCACATCTGTTCACACTCTCTAGCTGTCATATGTAATGCACCAAATCCACAGCTTCCTTTCCACATCCAGGCCCCATAGACCTTCCCATGGTTTACCCCAGGCGCTTCACATGCCCTGGTTCAGTCCATTGACAGCAAGTCGACCCCAGTATACCACATCATTTGAATTCACTCTCTTTGCACGCCTCTCACCCTCCTGTATGTTTAAGGCCCAATCGCTCAAAACATTTTTCACTCCATCCTTCCACCTCCAATTTGGTCTCCGCTTCTCCTTGTTCCCTTCACCTCTGACACATATATCCTCTTTGTCAATCTTTACTCAATCATTCTCTCCATATGTCCATACCCATTTTAACACAACCTCTTCTGCTCTCTCAACCACACTCATTTTATTTCCATGCATTTCTCTTACCCTTTCACTTTCATTACTTACTCGATCAAACCACCTCACACCACATACAGTCCTCAAACATTTCATTTCAAACACATCCACCCTCCTCCTCACAACCCTATCTATAGCCCACGCCTCACAACCATACAACATTGTTGGAACTACTATTCCTTCAAAAATACCCATTTTTGCTCTCCAAGATAATGTTCTCCCCTTCCATACATTCTTCATTGCTCCCAGAACCTTCACCTCCTCCCACACCATGACACACTTCTGCTTCCATGGTTCCATCCACTGCTGAATCCACTCCCAGCTATTTAAAACACTTCACTTCATCCAGTTTTTCTCCATCAAAACTTACATCCCAATTAACTTGTCCCTCCACCCTACTGAGCCTAATAACATTGCTCTTATTCACATTTACTCTCGACTTTCTCCTTTCACACACTTTATCAAACTATCACCAACTTCTGCAGTTTCTCACTTGAATTGGCCACTAGAGCTGTATCACTGGCGAACAACTGACTCACTTCCCAAGTCCTCTCATCCCCAACAGACTGCATAATTCCCCCTCTCTCCAAAACTCTTGCACTTACCTCCCTAACTCCCCCAACCATAAACCAATTAATCAACTATGGGGACACCACACACCCTTGCCACAGACTGACATACATCACACACCCCTGCCACAGACTGGCATTCACTGAGAAGCAATCACTCTCCTCTCTTCCTACTAATACATGCCTTACATCCTCAGTAAAAACTTTTCACTGCCTTCTAGCAACTTACCTCCCACATCATATACTCTTAAGAATTCCATAAAGCATCTCTGTCAACCCTACCATATCCATTGTCTAGATCCATAAATGCTACACACAAATCCATCAGTTTTTCTAAGTATTTCTCACATACATTCTTTAAAGCAAACAACTGATCCACACATCCTCTACCACATCTGAAATCACACTGCTCTTCCCCAATCTGATGCTCTGTATATGCCTTTACCCTCTCAATCAATACCCTCCCATATAATTTCCCAGGAATACTCAACAGACTTATGCCTCTGTAGTTTGAACATTCACCTTTATCCCATTTTCCTTTGTACAATGGTACTATGCATGCATTCCCCCAATCCTCAGGCACTTCACCATGGTCCATACATACACTAACTATCCTTACCAACCAATCGACAACACAGTCACACACCCTTGTTTAATGAATTCCACTGTAATACCATCCAAATCCAACGTCTTGCTGGATTTCATCTTCTGCAAAGCTTTCACTACCTCTTTTCTCTTTTCATACATGTTCACCATTTCTTGCACCAGCGAGGAAGTGCTGAGAACAGACAAAAAAAATGGCCTCATTTGCTCACATCCACTCTCTAGCTCTCACGTATAATGCACCAAAACCAGAGCCCCCTATCCACAAGTAGGCCCCAAGACCTTTCTGTGGTTTCATATACCCTGGTTCAGCCCACTACCTGCATGTCAACCCTGCATACCACATTATTCCATTCTTCCATCTCCTCCTTGGTTCCCTCCTTTTCCTTGTTCCCTCCACTTCTGATGTGTAAACCTTCACAGTCATCCTCGACATATATCCAAACCATTTCAGCACACCTTGAGCTCTCTAATACATATCATTACCACACCACTCTCTTATCCTATCATTTTTTATTCAATCAACCCTACTCACACCACATAATGTCCTAAAACACTTCATCCATATATATATTTACAGCTCTAACACTAAATCCCTCCAAGAACTCCAAGCATGGGGGTGGCATGGCAGATGAGTCTCTCCTTTCACTTCCAACACATTCTCCCTGTTCTTTACATTTCTCTCTAGGGCCCCAGTCACTGATAGGACTACTATATCATCAAACATACCCATTTGCCCTTAAAGATAGTGACCTCTCTTTCTACATAATTCTCAATATGCCCAAGACCTTTGTCCATTCACTGATATATCCACTTCCAAGTATCTAAAACACTCCACTTTCTCCAAGTTCACTCCCTTCAAACTCACATTACAAATAACCAGTCTCTTTTCACTACTAACTTAATAACCTTGCTTTTATTCATATTTACTCTTTAAATTCTCCTTTCATACTTTTTCCCAAACTCAGACACCAGCTTCTACATTTCTTAATTGAATCTCTCACCTACGCTGTATCATCAGCAAACAACTGACTCACCTCCAAGGCTTCCCCACCCCTAAACAGCCAGTCACCACTTCCCCATTTACCCCTTCCAGTTATGCTCCCATTTGTCCTCTTGTTTTTCTTATACTAATAACCTCCTTCCATCACATTTTCTTATTGTCCCTGAAGCCTGCTGATATTCACTAACCCAATGCTCAATGCCCTCATTTTCAGCCCCTGTACCTTCCTCTTGACTTCCTGCTGCTTACCCTTGTATGTCTCCCAGTTACTTGCAATCCCTGCCTGCAAGAAATGCCCATTAACCTCTCTTTTATCTTTCACTAACAACAACTTCCTCATCCCATCACTCAAAATATTTCCTGAGAACTTGTCCTCCTCCCACATTCTGCATGCCACACATTTATCTCACACACGTTCACAGTAATTTCCTTAACTCCTCCCATTCCTCAATCACTCCTCTAGCTTCATTTACTCATACCTGTTTCCAGTTCACACTCAATCTCTCGTGGTATCTCTTATCACAGCCTCTTTTCCATGCTCACCCATTTTCATAACCTTCTTCTCATCCATTTGATTTTTTCTTTTCCTAAAGCCTCAACAAACCTTCACCTCTGCCTCCACCAAGTAATGATCAGACATCCCATCAACTGTCCCTCTCAATGCTTTAACATCTACGAGTCTCAACTTTGCATGTCAATCAATTAATACATAATCCAATAATGACCCCTTAATACCCACATAAGCTCATGTATGTCCCTCATTTTAATCCAGGTACACTCAGACAGACAAAGTATATAGGCTAGTTGATGAAAGGTTTAGAAAAATACAAAGCATATGGGACCAGCACTCACATCGAAAATTAAAGACAGTGGTTGACACCTCTACACTGAGGGATCTAGATGAAAAGTGAATGGCACCAAAATTAGAATGATTAGTAAAGCATGAGGTTGACAGATGTAAATTACAGTTTATTTTTGGCTTAGAAGATCCATATATCCATATGTTGATAGATGTAAATCACTGATTATTTTTTGGCTTAGATCCCTCCATCCACATCTTTGATGCTCATTCCACATGGGAACTCCCTCAAGGAGGTGGCGATGGCAAAAGAGTCTCCATATCTGATGAACTCCAATGATGTTTTTTAACCTTTAGAGCCTCAGCCTCAACAAGCCACTGGCAGACAGCAACTATAGCACACTGTTTCCAGAGGCTCCTACCTAATGTCCCTACCAACTACTTCTATTGAATGTGTCTACCTATTGTTCCAAGCTACTAATTGTGCCTAATGCTCCTACCTAATCCGTCTACCTTATGTTTCTTCACAATGCTCCTGCCTAATCTTTCTACCTACTACTTCTATCTATTGCTCCAACCATTTTGCAAAAAGGCAAGGCTAGAGCACAGTGCTCACAACAGGAAAATCTAGATTTATGAAGAATGAGGCACATGAATTGTTCTCAAGTGATATGCATGACAAGGAGAGACGGTATGTTTGTTGACAGAATGCAAGCAGTCCACCTGAGGGTAAGGTTGATAGAAAAGCCACCTACCTGAGTCAGAGAAGTGCAACTTGACAACTAATGAAGTTCTGGCTTACTATGCAACCATCATCAACCCTCATGATACCCAGGTGGGTAGTATCAGTAGCATACCTCCCTGGTCAGTGGCTGCGTATCAACTATTACCTACTACATATCAAAAAAATTGCTGAAGGCGCCAGATGCAATTTTCGTGATAAGGAGAAGAATTGGTGGCTATAATTAAGATGTATGGGAGCGACCAGTTATGGTTACATTTGACTTGGAGTCATCAAGACAGGCAACCATATTACTTGGAACCATCAAGCCAGAAGTACTTAGAAAAGCTAAGAATCTTAGAGTGGAATTCAGTGGAATATTCATCAAATATGAAAAATCAAAGAGAGGGAGAAAAGCATAGAGTTCAGTCTGAAGCCAAAAAAACAAGAGGATGGAGCAGTCCTGCTAGCACTGCAAAAAGGGCAGGAATGTTAGAAAGTAAAGTCTGACCATAAGTAATGCATTTAACTGATGATGGATTAACAGTTAGTGGTATCTAAGCTTATACCAAGGGATAAGTTCTTACCTGTTCTGGGTATATGACAGCAAAAAAAGAAAAAGAAGGCAAGGGAGTGTGTGTGTGTGTGTGTGTGTGTGTGTGTGTGTGTGTGTGTGTGTGTGTGTGTGTGTGGGGGGGGGGGGGGGGGGGGGGGGATTAGCCCTCTTAAAAGATAGCCTAAAGTAGACGACGACGACGACAACAACTTATGAGCAACTGATCTACAAACACCCATACTTAGGAATGAGCTTCAAAAAACATTCTAATTCTTCGTCCAACACATAATCAGTTACTTATACTTACAAACTCATAAATTGCATTTTTTCATTAAGTATTTACATTATACTTTGTCACTGTCTCCCACATTAGCGAGGTAGCGCAAGGAAACAGACGAAAGAATGGCGCAACCCACCCACATACACGTCTATACATACACGTCCACACACGCACATATACATACCTATACATTTCAACGTATACATATATATATATATATATATGTATATATATATATATATATATATATATATATATATATATATATATTGGGGTTGTTAGGGAGGTGAATGCAAGAGTTTTGGAAAGAGGAGCAAGTATGAAGTCTGTTGTGGATGAGAGAGCTTGGGAAGTGAGTCAGTTGTTGTTCGCTGATGATACAGCGCTGGTGGCTGATTCATGTGAGAAACTGCAGAAGCTGGTGACTGAGTTTGGTAAAGTGTGTGAAAGAAGAAAGTTAAGAGTAAATGTGAATAAGAGCAAGGTTATTAGGTACAGTAGGGTTGAGGGTCAAGTCAATTGGGAGGTAAGTTTGAATGGAGAAAAACTGGAGGAAGTAAAGTATTTTAGACATCTGGGAGTGGATCTGGCAGCGGATGGAACCATGGAAGCGGAAGTGAATCATAGGGTGGGGGAGGGGGCGAAAATCCTGGGAGCCTTGAAGAATGTGTGGAAGTCGAGAACATTATCTCGGAAAGCAAAAATGGGTATGTTTGAAGGAATAGTGGTTCCAACAATGTTGTATGGTTGCGAGGCATGGGCTATGTATAGAGTTGTGCGCAAGAGGGTGGATGTGCTGGAAATGAGACGTTCGAGGACAATGTGTGGTGTGAGGTGGTTTGATCAAGTAAGTAATGTAAGGATAAGAGAGATGTGTGGAAATAAAAAGAGCGTGGTTGAAAGAGCAGAAGAGGGTGTTTTGAAATGGTTTGGGCACATGGAGAGAATGAGTGAGGAAAGATTGACCAAGAGGATATATGTGTCGAAGGTGGAGGGAACGAGGAGAAGTGGGAGACCAAATTGGAGGTGGAAAGATGGAGTGAAAAAGATTTTGAGTGATTGGGGCCTGAACATGCAGGAGGGTGAAAGGCGGGCAAGGAATAGAGTAAATTGGATCGATGTGGTATACTGGGGTTGACGTGCTGTCACTGGATTGAATCAGGGCATGTGAAGCATCTGGGGTAAACCATGGAAAGTTGTGTGGGGCCTGGATGTGGAAAGGGAGCTGTGGTTTCGGGCATTATTGCATGACAGCTAGAGACTGAGTGTGAACGAATGGGGCCTTTGTTGTCTTTTCCTAGTGCTACCTCGCACACATGAGGGGGGAGGGGGATGGTATTCCATGTGTGGTGAGGTGGCGATGGGAATGAATAAAGGCAGTGTGAATTGTGTGCATGGGTATATATGTATATGTCTGTGTGTGTACATATATGTGTACATTGAGATGTATAGGTATGTATATTTGCGTGGGTGGAAGTGTATATATATACATGTGCATGGGGGTGGGTTGGGCCATTTCTTTCGTCTGTTTCCTTGCGCTACCTCGCAAACGCGGGAGACAGCAACAAAGCAAAATCAAAATAAATAAATATATTTTTTTTTTTTTTTTTTTTTTTTTTTATACTTTGTCGCTGTCTCCCGCGTCTGCGAGGTAGCGCAAGGAAACAGACGAAAGAAATGGCCCAACCCCCCCCCCCATACACATGTACATACACATGTCCACACACGTGTATACATACCTACACAGCTTTCCATGGTCCACCCCAGACGCCTCACATGCCTTGATTCACTCCACTGACAGCACGTCAACCCCTGTATACCACATCGCTCCAATTCACTCTATTCCTTGCCCTCCTTACACCCTCCTGCATGTTCAGGCCCCGATCACACAAAATCTTTTTCACTCCATCTTTCCACCTCCAATTTGGTCTCCCTCTTCTCCTCGTTCCCTCCACCTCCGACACATATATCCTCTTGGTCAATCTTTCCTCACTCATTCTCTCCATGTGCCCAAACCATTTCAAAACACCCTCTTCTGCTCTCTCAACCACGCTCTTTTTATTTCCACACATCTCTCTTACCCTTACGTTACTTACTCGATCAAACCACCTCACACCACACATTGTCCTCAAACATCTCATTTCCAGCACATCCATCCTCCTGCGCACAACTCTATCCATAGCCCACGCCTCGCAACCATACAACATTGTTGGAACCACTATTCCTTCAAACATACCCAGTTTTGCTTTCCGAGATAATGTTCTCGACTTCCACACATTTTTCAAGGCTCCCAAAATTTTCGCCCCCTCCCCCACCCTATGATCCACTTCCGCTTCCATGGTTCCATCCGCTGACAGATCCACTCCCAGATATCTAAAACACTTCACTTCCTCCAGTTTTTCTCCATTCAAACTTACCTCCCAATTGACTTGACCCTCAACCCTACTGTACCTAATAACCTTGCTCTTATTCACATTTACTCTTAACTTTCTTCTTCCACACACTTTACCAAACTCAGTCACCAGCTTCTGCAGTTTCTCACATGAATCAGCCACCAGCGCTGTATCATCAGCGAACAACAACTGACTCACTTCCCAAGCTCTCTCATCCCCAACAGACTTCATACTTGCCCCTCTTTCCAGGACTCTTGCATTCACCTCCCTAACAACCCCATCCATAAACAAATTAAACAACCATGGAGACATCACACACCCCTGCCGCAAACCTACATTCACTGAGAACCAATCACTTTCCTCTCTTCCTACACGTACACATGCCTTACATCCTCGATAAAAACTTTTCACTGCTTCTAACAACTTGCCTCCCACACCATATATTCTTAATACCTTCCACAGAGCATCTCTATCAACTCTATCATATGCCTTCTCCAGATCCATAAATGCTACATACAAATCCATTTGCTTTTCTAAGTATTTCTCACATACATTCTTCAAAGCAAACACCTGATCCACACATCCTCTACCACTTCTGAAACCGCACTGCTCTTCCCCAATCTGATGCTCTGTACATGCCTTCACCCTCTCAATCAATACCCTCCCATATAATTTACCAGGAATACTCAACAAACTTATACCTCTGTAATTTGAGCACTCACTCTTATCCCCTTTGCCTTTGTACAATGGCACTATGCACGCATTCCGCCAATCCTCAGGCACCTCACCATGAGTCATACATACATTAAATAACCTTACCAACCAGTCAACAATACAGTCACCCCCTTTTTTAATAAATTCCACTGCAATACCATCCAAACCTGCTGCCTTGCCGGCTTTCATCTTCCGCAAAGCTTTTACTACCTCTTCTCTGTTTACCAAATCATTTTCCCTAACCCTCTCACTTTGCACACCACCTCGACCAAAACACCCTATATCTGCCACTCTGTCATCAGACACATTCAACAAACCTTCAAAATATATATATATATATATATATATATATATATATATATATATATATATACATACATACGCAGACATATACATATATACGCATGTACATAATTCGTACTTGCTGCCTTTATTCATTCCCGTCGCTACCCCGCCACACATGAAATGACAAAACCTCCCCTCACACGCGTGTGAGGTAGCGCTAGGAAAAGACAACAAAGGCCACATTTGTTCACACTCAGTCTCTAGCTGTCATGTAAAATGCACCAAAACCACAGCTCCCTTTCCACATCCAGGTCCCACAAAACTTTCCATGGTTTTCCCCAGACAGTTCACATGCCCTGGTTCAATCTATTGACTGTACATCGACCATTTGTAAGTATAAGTAGCTGATTATATGTTGGACAAGGAATTAGAATGTTTTTTGAAGCTCATTCCTAAGTATGGGTGTTTGTAGATCAGATGCTCATAAGTTGTTGTTGTCCCCCCCCTCCCCGAAATGGAACTATCAATTAGCAGGATATTTAATCTAAGAGAGAATATCTAAATCATGTGATGAAGGAATCAGTCCTTTAAGGATCCTCAGATGATGAAGATGGAAGCAATATATAGGTTAAACACAAATAAAAATATTCATAGCAGTTGTGAAGTCATTGAGAAAATGAAGCAAATGTTGCATCTAAATCAAAGATCAAAATTAATGCAACATCCCGATAAGTATGATCGTTATTCAGCATAAAGCTAAAAGTCATACAAAGATCTGAGAAACAGATATAATGAGAGTTCAGAAGATGACACTTTTGTGGCTAATCGTGGCTGGCTTGATTAGCTCACAAACAAAGCACTGTGGTTTAAATAAAAGTAAGGTTACAAGTGAAGTTGTAAGTGCACATAGGGAAGCAGTTACTGAAAACCTGGTCATGTTAAAGTATGTCATTGTGGAAAGTGGTTACACATGATAATGGATGGTTATGCAAACAAGAAAGCTTTATTTGTTTCATGAACAACCTGCCACACAAGACACTGCTTATTCTTGACACTGAACACTTTCAGGTAATGTTTCTGCGTACCAACACAACTTCATTACTGCAGCCAAATGATTGAAGGGTTATGGCTATGTCTATAATTTATCATTTGTACTGCACCTTCTTATCAGGGAAACAGACAGTGGAAATAAGCATACTAAAAACTTTTGGCACAGCAGTGACCTATGAAAACAAACAATTTGCTGACGAGTCATGGTAAAGTCTTCTAAGAGTTGATGACAACATGCCTATTTCTAAGTAAAATTTTCATGCTTACCAAGACTCTAATGTACAAGTGTACCTCAACCAATATGTGGTTGATATCAGGAAGATACTTGAATCTGAACACAGTATGTTATTCACAAACTCCCCTTCTAAAAACCATGGCTATAGGGAAGAGAGAGTTCTCATAAGAAGTTGTTGAGCTAAACTGTCAGAAATTTTTTTCAGCTTGCCAAATGTCTAGGACTTTAAAAATAACTAACCTGGGTTGCAGTGGAGTTGCAAGTGGTCTCCTCTGAGAGAAAGACCAGAAAAGTTTATCCTAAACACAGTGACAAATTGATATCATAACCTATAGTCAGGCATTTGTGAAAGAGACTCATGAAGCAATAATGTTACTAGCCTTTTTCTGTGAAAAGCAGAGAAAATATGTAAACAAGGCTTCACTCATGTCCAGATTCTTGAAAAAGGGATTGAATGCGACACACTGTTATGTTAAGCCTTCTATAAACCTTAGCCTGAAGAGGTATTTGGGAAAAATCATAAGTGTAAAATCCAGCTCTTAAACTTTTCAAGTTGGGACTCTTGTAAAAAAATGCTCAGGATGGTCTTGAAAAATGTAAGGTATCAACCAAGGAGAAAGGCACAACTAAAGCAGTCTAGCACCAAAGACGTTTGTCCCACACTTTGGTCTACCAATATCACTATATCCCCAAAATCTGTTAGCTGAGACCCTTCCCAAGAAAATCTAATAGGGAAAAGGTAAATATGATTCCAACAACTCTAATCCAAGGACAGGGTATATGTTGCAAAGGTCATTAGTCAGCAAATGAAGATACGTTCATTAGTACTAACCACTAGTTCTGGTGGCAAAGAGATCCACCTGAGATTCCACTCCTATAAAAAGAATCCAAGTGAATGCATCTTGTTTCTGCAGACATTTATGTCAATGTAATGCAAGGTCCTGACGGGACTCTACCGAGACATTGCATACTTCTCAGAAATAATCAAAAGAAAAACATCCTTCCTTAAGACATTTTTAGCACTAGTTTTAGATCTCAACAGGTTCATCAGAGATAAAATTCCACATAGGACGAGCTTCTTTTGCTGAAATGGAGATTTTTGCTCCATCCAAAGTCCTGCACTTATATGACACTCCGAAGAACAGAAGCCTTGTCTTAAGTTTAACTCAGTGAGTGCATCCAAACCACCAGAGACATCAATGGAGTTCCCTAAGGCATTTTTCTTTTCTTGGGTTCTCTCCCTTTGTCCATCAAACTAAGGGTTGGAGAAATTTCCCAGGAAAGTGCACTTGGAGAAGATCTCTGTCTGCTGCAAAAAAAAAAAAAAAAAAATAAGAAGTAACCTAACTGAAGCAGCCTCCTAATGTTACTGCACAAAGCTGCAAGGCTGAAGTTGCTATAGCTAATGTCAAGAAACCAAGGTCAGGGAACGTAAGAAAAATGCAGCATTTGCATAGTCAAGAGATCTGTCTCTAATGAGACAAAGAGAACTGGTCAGAGAGTTCCATTCAAAGAATGCTATTTTTTTTGAAGGAAAAGGAAAGTAACCATTCTGGTAAACACTGTATGGATATTTATAAGCCGAAAGGCATCACCTTGAACTGCCAAGTCTGTGTACCTAAGCAGAGAGTCTGGAACTTTCTCATCCAGGAGTAGAACAGAATGTGCCAGATATATCCTTTTAGTTTAGGCTGTGTCCAGTGTTCAATTATGTCCAGCAGATACTCTGTGAAGTGTTCACTTTAAATCTGTGTTTCAGTATGTGAGTACTTAGGAAAAGTAGATAAGAAAAAAATCACTTTTCCTATAAAAATTCTTTTTGAACCAGAAAAAGACTGATAAAAACAGGTCACACTTCAAATTCTTATGAAATCCTTGCTTATCATCTTTATGGCGTATTCCTCTTCAAGCCAAGTCAGGGGCTGTCCTATAATACTCCTCAACAAAGGAGGCTGAGATATCAACTAACCCCCAAGCCTCTTTCCAGACATCTCATTAGTTCTATAGTCAACCCCGACAGGCAAAAGTTTACAGTATATTAAAGGGAATCTACCTAAAGACCCAATTTGACTACCTCAAAAAGGAACCTCTGCCTCCAGCAGAGTCAGAACTGGATGCATAAATGCTCTTCCTACTCAGAGAAGAGCGGACGGAACAATGAAGCCCTCTCAAACAGTGGGTCACAACCCCCCAAGAGTCATGAGAGGTTTCAGGAGGGATAATGAGTTGTCTGTACTACGAAAACAGAATATCTCTGTTCTAGAGTAAGACTAGACCCCAAATGAACATTTGTGATACCATGCCTGTGTTTACATCTGCACAGATAAGGGGGGGGTTACGGTGAACAAAGTCACTGAGCAGGTGTAGTCGGGCAAATCCGAGAGAGAAATAAATCTCTTGAGCAATAACTTTTAGGATTATGAGTAAAAGAGTCCCACACTTGTTATCTTCTTGCTGCACTACCCCTTAAAGGATTAATAAGAACCATTCTTTTCATACTGATGTTCCCTACGTTCTAGCTCCAACAATTTTCTGAGCAGCACGGGGGAATTAAATCACACTTACTTTTTCACTCCTTACACGATCGACCCACCCATGCTTCGTGTCATCTTCTGGCATTTAGCTTTTGTGTCAATCCTTTTTCTTCATTTTGCATTCTGGCCCAGGACACATTTTTACAATACTGTCAGAAATGCTATACCTTCAGACATACTTGCCTTTGGCCTAATAGACAATGACCTCCACTTTCACACAATCCATAAAATACCCAGGACTTTAGCCCACTATTCCATCCCATGATACTTCAGCTCCCATGGTTCTATCCACTGCCACATCAACACATAAAATTAAAGTATTCCACTTCTTCCAAAGGCTCCCCAGTCAAGCTTACACTTAAACCATGATGGGAAATGTAAAGTTAAACAGTACAAAATGGAAAAACATCAAAATTCAAGAGAGCTTTTGGAATCCCATCCATCTTCCCAAGGGACCAATATTTACCTTGTTTTCCAAGTTATCCTAAAAATATGTAAATGTTCTGTAGTCATCTTTGTCCACTTGCTGTAGCTGTAAGTAAATTAAAGTGGGAGTAAAGTATCAGTTTAGCCCTACCACTCTATTACCTTTGGAACCTTGGTGATATTGTTTTGCAAAGACAGTGTGTACTTGTGATATAGAATATACGAGGCAAAGTATGATCAGTAAATTTTTTAGAATTCCAAATGACAAGTAAGGAAATATCAGAAAGTGGTATGAAGTTCAGAGATAATGTGGAGTTAACTTAAAAAGGAAAACACTGTAACTGTAAAAATACACAAAACCTAAGAGCCACCCCCAGCTTTCCTTAGCAGCTATTTACCTTTGTTTTTCATAACATTCGCTCAGTGAAATCACTCATTTGTACAGCATGAAGAGGGAATTCTACATTTGTGGGACCCCACATGAACACTCTCAACTAATAAACAACTTTTTAATCTTCTGTATGCTGTCTACCCTCATAATGTCTATTCAAGATGTGATGCTGGTCTTGTTTGGGTCTAATGTTGTTTACAGAAAATATATCAAACTGATTCTGCGACAGTATTTTATCTTTTATTTAAGAGATTCTATATTTCATAAGACATAAGAAGTTAGGACACTGCAAAAGGTCTACTGGCCCAAGCAAGGCAGGTACTGTATCTGTCTATCCTACAACCAACTGCATGAACCCATAATCGCATCCAACCTTCATTTAAAGCTACCTAAAGACCTACCTTCCACAACTGTACTGGGCAGCTTGTTCCATAAATCTACTACCCTATTCCTGCACTATTATTTACCCACATCCTACCTGAATCTATTTTTCTCTAATCTAAATCCATCATTTCTGTCCTATCCAGTGGTGTTATTCTAAGAACTTTATTCATGTTACCTTTATTAATGCCCTTCACCCATTTAAAAACTTCAATTATCCACTCTAGCCCTCCTCCTCTTGAGAGCAAATTCAGTCATTTTTATTTTTAACCTTTCTTCATCAGTGAGGATCTTAATTCCAGGGATCATTTTTGTCATTCGCCTTTGTAATCTCTCTACAGTCTATATCAACTGAACAGTATGGAGCCCAAAAATGTACTGCATAATCCAAATGTGGTCTCACCAATGCAAGATAAAGTTGCAATAATACTCTAGGAGTACTATTGCTAACAGTCCTATCAATGAACCCCAACATCTGTTTAGCCTCATTACACACTTTAATACATTGTTGCCACGGCTTCAGATCCTTGTTAACCAGTACCCCTAAATCTCTTTTGTACTCAGTTTTACCAATAGTAATACTATCCAGTTTGTAATCAGTGTTCCTGTCTTTACCCACAATAAGTGTTATGCATTTATCTATGCTGAATTCCATTTTCCATGTATCTGCCCATCCTGACAATCTATTTTAAGTCCCTATGCAAATTCACTGAATTTTCATCTAAGTCTATTACGGCCCCTATTTTTGTATCATCAGCAAATCTACTTAAGTCGCTGGTTATTCCCATATCCAATTCGGTAATATATTCAACGAACAATAGCAGTCCCAAGACTGACCCCAGAGGAACACCACTGGCTACAATGCCCCAGTCTGATGTAGCTCTGTTGATGCATACCCTCTGTTTTTTGTCAGTAAGCCAAGCCCAATCCAATTAAATACATAACCCCCGATGCCGTGCGCCACTATTTTTCTAAGCAGATGCTCAAGAGGTACTCTGTCAAAAGCCTTACTTAAGTCTAAGTATACAATATCATAACTGTTACCCTAATCAACAATTTCAAATACTTTATTCTGTGACTACTTTCTTATGACATTATATATATTTTCTAAATTCTATAGTTTACTTTTAATTTAAATTCATCAATATCTTCCAAATTTGTCTTGTATGTTTCTTTTTCCTTCATGCATGTACTGTTTTGCTTCAGGCAGTCTGATTCAGACCAAAAAAAAAAGAAGTACATCTAGAAATCATCAAAACCAAATGAACCCACCTTCCTTCCATTAGCAAACAATATTTACCTTGCAATATTATTTGGAAATAGGTTACTAATTTGATCTAATCACTGAGTGGTTTGGTTGCTTGATAAGTTCACTTTTGGGAGGTAGCTTCAAACTACCAAGAAAATGTGGGGATAAACAAGATATCTTAAAGTAGATGAAATTCTACAAATCAACTGGACTCATGAGGAAATTTACCTATATTCTAATGCACTTGAAAAATGTGATTGTCACAAGTCATGTTTAACTGCTGGAAAATATGACACTAACAAATAAGGCAACTATGAGATGTTTGGGTAAGTCACAGACCTACCTGCTATTATCTCATTTATCATATGAAATATGAAAAAAAAATCTTCCATATCATTATATCTTCACAAGTAACTCATTTCCAGCACCAAATAAAATGCCCTACTAAATTAATGTATTTAAGAAAAAAGTGGCGTAAGTACATAATTAAGTAGAATCACAAGAATACTGTAAATTGATAATTTTCAGACAAGAATGCTTAAACAAAAAAAAATTGAATTCACACTTTGTCTACATCTGATACCATGCAGTCAGTAATATTCATAAATTTCTACTGAAAAAATGGAAATTGAGGTAAACACTCACCTCTCAGGAATCATCAAAGAATTCTTAAACTTATTTCAAAGTCAACTTCACTGGCAAAGAATGCTCTACAAAATGAAAGTTTCTTCGACATGATTTTTGTCAGCATTTGCAATACTCAAACATCCCTAAAAAGTGCAAATGGAAAAGTACAAAGCATATAAGTGAGTGTAGAGGTTCACATCTCACTTTCCCCTACTGACATGGTTTAGGAAGATCAGTGTTAAGAGCGGATGTATTCTCCCTGTGGAATTAAAGACGTATAAAACTGAATAATACAAACCCATACCAGCACCACACAACAGTGCACTTGGTATCCCATTCTGCACCCTTTTGCACTAAAGTTAACTGAACAAACTATCATATGTTGGTATTATAACATGACTGCATCTGAACTTACTGGGAATAGATTCCTACAAGATATGCTTCCCTTCAGTAACATACCTAAGATGGCATCACGAACTGCAAATGGCATTTCTTATTTTCCATGTACATGGGAATGATGTCCAAAATCTGTCAATACTTTTATCACATTTAAGAGAAAACAACTGAGTTATATCATATCAGCACAATATACCAATGTTACAGGCTTCAATATGTATTAAGTAACTATAGCAAGTCACTGTACATTAGACACCAGCTTTCCAGCCAGCAACAAACAGGTTACCAAGCAAGTCAAAATCAAAATCAGCTGTTTAACATGTCAAGCTGTGGGCCAACGGCCGCCTTGCGCAACTCTCCTTCTCTTGGTGTGCCACACATCAGTTTATGATCGGGTAGAGTTGCAAATACCAAGCGTATCTACTCACACGTATTATCTGATAAAATAACTCATTGGTAAGTAATTAAACGGAGAGGAGTGTAAACATATCAGACTGCGGAGAAACGCTGGTACATGGCTGGCAATGAGAGAGATGAAGTGAGCATCACAGACAAGTCATAAGACCTACAAGATTAGTATTACGTAGCCAAGTTAGGCTCAAGATTTTATTATGTAGTACCAAACTCTCCTCCTACAAAAACATTTACTGTACTTATACTACCGTAAACAAAATGTTCCCAATAGAAGAATGAACAGGTGTACGAGGTACAACGGTTCTTAGCGGTAAAATAACTGGAATGCTAAGCTTGATATTATTTGTGAACATTTGCAGCGGTTATTTGCATCTTTAAAGAACTTCAGAACATGAAGAGTAATAAACCAATTGTAATAAGGAGAAAGCAGGGTTCTCCAAGCTTTTCATGGCCTATATTATTATAAATACCATAATCATTAATCTACATGATACTAGTATGCTGTGATGACTATCGAAAGGAAAAGATGAAAATTCTTATGTAAGAGTAAAGCACTTGAGTTCCGTGATAGGTGGGAGGTCCATGAGATAATACACAGCAAAACTTTTTTCCCTCGATCAAACAAATTTAACAAACAAGCAAACGTTAAAGAAAGATATTGATTCTAAATCAGTCATTAGCGTAATGAGCAATCATTAAAACAGAAGCTACGAACATGCCTATGGGAAGATGGATATATAAACTGCCGATTTGGTTTTAACCACGTGACAAATGCATCTGATCTATGAACTCGTGAAACAGTAATATCTTTAATGATAAAAACATAACACACATACTTTATACACATATATATATATATATATATATATATATATATATATATATATATATATATATATATATATATATATATATTATATCTTCTTTTCTTTCATACTATTCGCCATTTCCCGCCTCAGCGAGGTAGCGTTAAGAACAGAGGACTGGGCCTCTGAGGAAACACCTTCACCCGGCCCCCTTCTCTGGTCCTTCCTTTGGAAAATTGAAAAAAAAAAAGAGGGGAAGATTTCCAGCCCCCAGCTCCCTTCCCTTTTAGTCACCTTCTACGACACGCAGGGAATACGTGGGAAGTATTCTTTCTCCCCTATCCCCAGGGATATATATATATATATATATATATTATATATATATATATATATATATATATATATATATTTTTTTTTTCATACTATTCGCCATTTCCCGCGTTAGCGAGGTAGCGTTAAGAACAGAGGACTGGGCCTTAGAGGGAATATCCTCACCTGGCCCCCTTCTCTGTTCCTTCTTTTTGGGGAAAAAAAGAAAAAAAAATAGGGGATTAAGAATACTTCCCACGTATTCCCTGCGTGTCGTAGAAGGCGACTAAAAGGGGAGGGAGCGGGGGGGCTGGAAATCCTCCCCTCTCGTTTTTTTTTTTAATTTTCCGAAAGAAGGAACAGAGGGGGCCAGGTGATATTCCAAAAAAGGCCCAGTCCTCTGTTCTTAACGCTACCTCGCTTACGCGGGAAATGGCGAATAGTTTAAAAAAAAAATATATATATATATATATATATATATACATGTATAGTGTGTGTGTGATGCTCCTGTCACCAGTCATGTTAGCTTTTCACTTAACGTTTTTGTTTGATGCTAATGTTACTTTACATCTCTATCTTCCTCTTATGGTTACTGTATTACTTTCTGTTACAATATCATTCTCCATGCTACGATTCTTTTACTACGTGTTTAATATTACCCATTTGTGCATACTGGGAGGTAGCAACTTAATTACCAGAATTAAGATTTTCATTTACCAACCTTGGGAGAGAAACTAGTTAGGGAGTAATTTGATCCCAACCTTCAACTTTGTCAACATCCATGACGCAGACAGTGTACACTTCCAGACAAAGCAACCACAAGACATAATTTGAAATTAGACTATGAACTTAAGAAAGATGTACTTTTAAAGCATAAGTGCGTGAAAGAATGGGATAGAATGACAGAAGACACGAACCATGTAGAAGTTGTGCTTAAATTTGTTTTATTACAACAACGTTTAAAGGGATGGTGCCACAAGTGTAAATGTCATTTGCCGATAAATATGAATAATTACAAATAAATTACTTTGCCTAATCAACCTCCGTATGTGTTCTTATCTTCTGATCACTCTTCCAACACCAAAGAATAAATGTTAACGTTCTCATGGCCTCAGATATCTACATATAGTAATGTCTCCCCATCTTCCATCTTTAATCACAATGGGTACATCATGGACTTCCTCCCTATCTTCGAAATTCATTCATATTTTACCATGGTCGTATATCGCCTTCATAAAGTGGACGTAAATTTGAATATTGAGATTCATGGATTTCAAAGACATGTTTTAAAGACATAAAAAAAATTAATTGATGATATACCTCTGGTTCATGTGAACACTAACTAGTAAACACAACTGAAGTAAATAACGAGCAGACATGTACATTATTTCTCTCTTTTTTATGACCCCTTGAAACTATACATTGGAAGCAGATCAACTTCTTAAACAAATCCTCGATATTACGCAACTATCAAAGCATATTATGTTGCACTAAGCTCCAGTGTAGATCTTGCTGCACTCAACACCAAATACAGTATAGACCCTTCTCTTCTCAACACCCACCCGTGTAGACCCTATGTGCTCAACAGCCACCTCAGTGAAGACCTTGCTGAACTCAACACCCACCCAAGAGTAGACCCTGCTGTAATCAACATCTACTCCAGTGTAGACCTTGCAGTACTCAACATCTACTCCAATGTAGATCCTGTTGTACTCAACATCTACCCCAGTAGATCCTGATGTGCTCAACACCTACCCCAGTGCAGATCCTGCTGTACTCACCATTTACCCGTGTAGACCCTGGTGTACTCAACATCTACCCGTGTAGTCCCTACTGTACTCAACATATACCTGTGTTGACCCTGCTGTACTCAACATCTACCCGTGTAGACCCTGCTGTACTCAACATCTACCCGTGTAGATCCTGCTGTACTCAACACCTACCCCAGTGTAGATCTTGCTGTACTCAACACCTACCCTTGTAGATCCTGCTGTACTCAACATCTACCCGTGTAGATCCTGCTGTACTCAACACCTACTCCAGTGTAGACCCTGCTGTACTCAACATCTACCCGTGTAGATCCTGCAGTACTCAACATCTCCCCCAGTGTAGATCCTGCTGTACTCAACATCTACCTGTGTAGATCCTGCTGTACTAAACATCTACCCGTGTAGATCCTGTACTCAACATCTACCCGTGTAGATCCTGCTGTACTCAACATCTACCCGTGTAGACCCTGCTGTACTTAACATCTCCCCCAGTGTTGATCCCGCTGTAGACCTGTTGTACTCAACATCTACCCCAGTGTAGACCCTGCTGTAATCTACATCTACCCCAGTGTAGATCCTGCTGTACTCAACGTCTCCCCGAGTAGATCCTGCTGTACTCAACATTAACCCGTGTAGACCCTACTGTAGTCAACACTTACCCCAGGGTAGATCCTGCTGTACTCAACATCAACCCCAGTGTAGATCGTGCTGTACTCAACACCTACCTGTGAAGATCCTGCTGTACTCAACATATACCCCTGTGTAGATCCTGCTGTACTCAACATCTACCCGTGTAAATCCTGCTGTACTCAATATCTATCCATGTAGATCTTGCTGTACTCAACATCTCAGTGTAGACCTGTTGGACTCGACAGCTACCCGTGTAGACCCTGCTGTAGTCTACATCTACCCGTGTAGATTGTGCTGTACTCAACGTCTACCCGTGTAGATCCTGCTGTACTCAACATCTACCCGTGTAGATCCTGCTGAACTCAACATCTACCCCAGTGTAGATCCCACTGTACTCAACATCTACCCGTGTAGATCCTGCTGTACTCAACATCTATCCCAGGGTAGATCCTGCTGTACTCAACATCAACCCGTGTAGACCTTAATGTACTCAACATCTACCCGTGTAGATCCTACTGTACTCAACACCTACCTTTGTAGATCCTGCTGTACTCAATATCTACCCAGTGTAGATTCTGCTGTACTCAACATCCCCCCATTTAGATCCTGCTGTACTCAACATCTACCCCAGTGTAGACCCTGTTGTGCTCAACATCTACCCCAATGTAGATCCCGCTGTACACATCTACCCATGTACATCCTGCTGTACTCAACATCTACCCGTGTAGACCCTGCTGTACTCAACATCTCTCCCAGTGTAGATCCCGCTGTACACATCTACCAGTGTAGATCCTGCTGTACTAAACATCTACCCGTGTAAATCCTGCTGTACTCAACATCTACCCGTATAATCCTGATGTACTCAACATCTACCCTAGTGTAGATCCTGCTGTACTCAACATCTACCTGCGTAGATCCTGATGTACTCAACATCTCCCCAGTGTAGACCTGTTGTACTCAACATCTACCCGTGTAGACTCTGCAGTAATCTACATCTCCCCATGTAGATTCTGCTGTACTCAACATCTCCCCAGTGTAGATCCTGCTGTACTCAACATCTCCCCGTGTAGATCCTGCTGTACTCAACATCTCTCCCAGTGTAGATCCTGCTGTACTCAACATCTACCCCAGTGTAGATCCTGTTGTACTCAACATCTACCCATCTAGATCCTGCTGTACCCAACATCTATCCAAGTGTAGATCCTGCTGTACTCAACACCTACCCATGTAGATCCTGCTGTACTCAACATCTCTCCCAGTGTAGATCCTGCTGTACTCAACATCTACCCCAGTGTAGATCCTGTGTACTCAACATCTACCCATGTAGATCCTGCTGTACTCAACATCTCTCCCAGTGTAGATCTTGCTGTACTCAACATCTACCAGTGTGGATCCTGCTGTACTCAACATCTACCCCAGTGTAGATCCTGCTGTACTCAACACCTCCCACAGTGTAGATTCTGCTGTACTCGACATCTCTCCCAGTGTAGATCCTGTTGTACTCAACATCTACCCATGTAGATCCTGCTGTAGTCAACATCTATCCCAGTGTAGATCCTGCTGTACTCAACACCTACCCATGTAGATCCTGCTGTACTCAACATCTCTCCCAGTGTAGATCATGTTGTACTCAACATCTACCCATGTAGATCCTGCTGTACTCAACATCTATCCCAGTGTAGATCCTGCTGTACTCAATATCTCCCACAGTGTAGATCCCACTGTACTCAACATCTCCCCCAGTGTAGATCCCACTGTACTCAACATCTCCCCCAGTATAGATCCCACTGTACTCAACATCTATGCAGTGTAGATTCCTCTGTACTCAACATCTCTCCCAGTGTAGATTCTGCTGTACTCAACATCTCTCCCAGTGTAGATCCTGTTGTACTCAACATCTACCCATGTAGATCCTGCTGTAGTCAACATCTATCCCAGTGTAGATCCTGCTGTACTCAACATCTATGCAGTGTAGATTCCTCTGTACTCAACATCTCTCCCAGTGTAGATCATGTTGTACTCAACATCTACCCATGTAGATCCTGCTGTACTCAACATCTATCCCAGTGTAGATCCTGCTGTACTCAACATCTCCCACAGTGTAGATCCCACTGTACTCAACATCTCCCCCAGTGTAGATCCCACTGTACTCAACATCTCCCCCAGTGTAGATCCCACTGTACTCAACATCTATGCAGTGTAGATTCCTCTGTACTCAACATCTCTCCCAGTGTAAATCCTGCTGTACTCAACATCTATCCCAGTGTAGATCCTGCTGTACTCAACATCTACCCGTGTAGAACCTGCTGTACTCAACATCTCCCCCAGTGTAGATCCTGCTGTACTCAACATCTATGCAGTGTAGATTCCTCTGTACTCAACATCTCTCCCAGTGTAGATTCTGCTGTACTCAACATCTCTCCCAGTGTAAATCCTGCTGTACTCAACATCTATCCCAGTGTAGATCCTGCTGTACTCAACATCTACCCGTGTAGAACCTGCTGTACTCAACATCTATCCCAGTGTAGATCCTGCTGTACTCAACATCTACCCATGTAGATCCTGCTGTCCTCAACATCTACCCCAGTGTAGATCGTGCCATACTCATCTCCCCCAGTGTAGATTCTGCTGTACTCAACATCTACCCAAGTGTAGATCCTTCTGTATGCAACATCTCTCCCATTGTAGATCCTGCTGTACTGAACATCTACCCCAGTGTAGATCCTGCCAGATCCCATTGTACTCAACATCTACCCCAGAGTAGATCCTGCTGTACTCAAAATCTCCCCAAGTGTAGATCTTGCTGTACTCAACATCTCCCCCACTGTAGATCCTACTGTGCCATAATAAACCGTCTGATCTCGTTGGTGGTCCTGGTGAATTCGTAAATGCTACCAGTGAAGGCTGTGTTCATTGATGGATGAGTTAGGCATGAGGGCCGTGTCCTCTGGTGGGTTAGGTTAGGTCGGTCAGGAAGGATCTTGTCCCTTGTTAGGTTGATAAGTACTGTCAGTGAGGGATGTGTCCCCTGGTATATTCATTAAGCATGTTAGTGAGGGACGTGTCCCCTGGTATATTCATTAGGCATGTCAGTGAGGGACGTGTCCCCTGGTATATTCATTAGGCATGTCAGTGAAGGACGTGTCCCCTGGTATATTCATTAGGCATGTCAGTGAGGGATGTGTCCTCAGATATGGACATTCCGAGTTGAGTTACAAGATATTGTTGTCCATCTCAGTAAAATGTTGCTTTTGTAACTTTTCGCCTCACAAATATTTCGTTTACATCTTCTTGTCTAACATATATACTTTCATAGCTGAAAGTTATTTTATTGTTTGAGTTCCTCAGAATTAAATTTCAAACAAAACATTTTCTGGAGGCAAAACAGCTTCATTATAGTGTGGGTCACATTGTTGTTCGGAAGTAAAGGCTATTGAGAACAACTAACAAACATAGCCATATAGTAACATGAGTTTTCGAGAATTGTAAGATACCAATCAGATGTAATACATTACAAATATAGTGGTAAGATACCAAACAGATGTGATACATTACAAATATAGTGGTAAGATACCAATCAGATGTGATACATTACAAATATAGTGGTAAGATACCAATCAGATGTGATAAATTACAAATTAGTGGTAAGATACCAATTAGATGTGATATAGTGGTAAGATACCAATTAGATGTGATACATTACAAATATAGTGGTAAGATACCAATTAGATGTGATACATTACAAATATAGTGGTAAGGTACCAATCAGATGTGATACATTACAAATATAGTGGTAAGATACCAATCAGATGTGATACATTACAAATATAGCAGTAAGATACCAATCAGATGTGATACATTACAAATATAGTGGTAAGATACCAATCAGATGTGATACATTACAAATATAGTGGTAAGATACCAATTAGATGTAATACATTACAAATATAGTGGTAAGATACCAATTTGATATGATAAATTACAAATATTAGGCATGTCAGTGAGGGACGTGTCCTCAGATATGGACATTCCGAGTTGAGTTACAAGATATTGTTGTCCATCTCAGTAAAATGTTGCTTTTGTAACTTTTCGCCTCACAAATATTTCGTTTACATCTTCTTGTCTAACATATATACTTTCATAGCTGAAAGTTATTTTATTGTTTGAGTTCCTCAGAATTAAATTTCAAACAAAACATTTTCTGGAGGCAAAACAGCTTCATTATAGTGTGGGTCACATTGTTGTTCGGAAGTAAAGGCTATTGAGAACAACTAACAAACATAGCCATATAGTAACATGAGTTTCGAGAATTGTAAGATACCAATCAGATGTAATACATTACAAATATAGTGGTAAGATACCAAACAGATGTGATACATTACAAATATAGTGGTAAGATACCAGTCAGATGTGATACATTACAAATATAGTGGTAAGATACCAATCAGATGTGATAAATTACGAATTAGTGGTAAGATACCAATTAGATGTGATATAGTGGTAAGATACCAATTAGATGTAATACATTACAAATATAGTGGTAAGATACCAATTAGATGTGATACATTACAAATATAGTGGTAAGATACCAATTAGATGTGATACATTACAAATATAGTGGTAAGATACCAATCAGATGTGATACATTACAAATATAGTGGTAAGATACCAATCAGATGTGATACATTACAAATATAGTGGTAAGATACCAAATCAGAGTGATACATTACAAATAGAGTGGTAAGATACCATCAGAGGTTATACATGACAAATATAGTGGTAAGATACCAAAAAATTTTTTTAGAAAATGTATATACATTATAAATATGTGGCAAGATACCAATTTGATATGATAAATGACAAATAAATAAGTGTAAGATACCAATCAATGTGAACAATACAAATATAGTGTAAGATACCCAATCAGATGTGTACATTACAAATATAGTGGTAAGATACCAATCAGAATGTATACACTACAAAATAGGGTAAGGATACCAATTAGATGTGATACATTACAAAATAAAGTGGTAAAATACCAATAATGATACATTACAAATACATTGGTATGATACCAATCAATGTGTACATCACAAAATAAGTGTAGGATATGATTAGATGTGAGTACATTACAAAATATTGTAGTAAGATACCATCAGCTGTGATACTTTACAAAATATAATAGTAAGATACCAATCAGATGTGATACATTACAAATATAGTGGTAAGATACCAATCAGATGTGATACATTACAAATATAGTAGTAAGATACCAATCAGATGTGATACATTACAAATATAGTAGTAAGATACCAATCAGATGTGATACATTACAAATATAGTGGTAAGATACCAGTAAGATGTGATACATTACAAATATAGTGGTAAGATACCAATCAGATGTGATACATTACAAATATAGTGGTAAGATACCAATCAGATGTGATACATTACAAATATAGTGGTAAGATACCAATCAGATGTGATACATTACAAATATAGTGGTAAGATACCAACCAATCAGATGTGATACATTACAAATATAGTGGTAAGATACCAACCAATCAGATGTGATACATTACAAATATAGTGGTAAGACACCAACCAATCAGATGTGATACATTACAAATATAGTGGTAAGATACCAATCAGATGTGATACATTACAAATATAGTGGTAAGATACCAATCAGATGTGATACATTACAAATATAGTGGTAAGATACCAATCAGATGTGATACATTACAAATATAGTGGTAAGATACCAATCAGATGTGATATATTACAAATATAATGGTAAGATACCAATCAGATGTGATACATTACAAATATAGTGGCAAGAATACAATAACAAGAATATCGAGAACTGTAAAATACCAGTAAGACTGCAGTTATATACCGGTAAAATATAATGGATTAATACATCAGTAAAACCCAACAATGTGTCTGTAAGTCAGTATACACCACTCCTCTAAAGTGTAAGTCAATATATGCTAATGCTCCCATGTGTAAGTCAGTATACACTAATATTCCAATCGTAAGTCAATATATATATGTAGGTCAATATAAATGAATGTTTCCAAGTGTAAATTTATATACACTAATGCTCCCAGGTGCAAGCCATTATACATTAATGGTCTCAAGTGTAAGCCAATATACTTTAATGCTCCTAAGTGTAAGTCAACAATATGCACTAAGGCTCCCGGATAATCAAATATACATTATTGCTTCCAAGCGTAAGTCAATATACACCAATGATCCTAAGTGTAAGTCAGTATACACCGCAGCTCCTCAGAATAAGTCAGCATAAACTAATGCTCCTAAGCATAAGTCAACATCAATGCTCCCTAGTGTAAGTAATTATAAGCTGATGATCCAAAATATAAGATAATTTACATGAACACTCCCAAGTATTGTAAATTTATAGTAATGCTTCCAAGGGTAGTGATTGGTGGGATGAAGAAGTAAGATTATTAGTGAAAGAGAAGAGAGAGGCATATGGACGATTTTTGCAGGGAAGAAATGCAAATGAGAGAGTGATGTATAAAAAAAAGAGGCAGGAGGTCAAGAGAAAGGTGCAAGAGGTGAAAAAGAGGGCAAATGAGAGTTGGGGTGAGAGAGTATCATTAAATTTTCGGGAGAATAAAAAGATGTTTTGGAAGGAAGTAAATAAAGTGCGTAAGACAAGGGAGCAAATGGGAACTTCAGTGAAGGGGGCTAATGGGGAGGTGATAACAACTAGTGGTGATGTGAGAAGGAGATGGAGTGAGTATTTTGAAGGTTTGTTGAATGTGTTTAATGATAGAGTGGCTGATATAGGGAGTTTTGGTCGAGGTGGTGTGCAAAGTGAGAGGGTTAGGGAAAATGATTTGGTAAACAGAGAAGAGGTAGTAAAAGCTTTGCGGAAGATGAAAGCTGGCAAGGCAGCAGGTTTGGATGGTATTGCAGTGGAATTTATTAAAAAAAGGGGGTGACTGTATTGCTGACTGGTTGGTAAGGTTATCTAATGTATGTATGGTTCATGGTGAGGTGCCTGAGAATTGGTGAAATGCTTGCATAGTGCCACTGTACAAAGGCAAAGGGGATAAGAGTGAGTGCTCAAATTACAGAGGTATAAGTTTGTCGAGTATTCCTGGTAAATTATATTGGAGGCTATTGATTGAGAGGGTGAAGGCATGTACAGAGCATCAGAATGGGGAAGAGCAGTGTGGTTTCAGAAGTGGTAGAGGATGTGTGGATCAGGTGTTTGCTTTGAAGAATGCATGTGAGAAATACTTAGAAAAGCAAATGGATTTGTATGTAGCATTTATGGACCTGGAGAAGGCATATGATAGAGTTGATAGAGATGCTCTGTGGAAGGTATTAAGAGTATATGGTGTGGGAGGAAAGTTGTTAGAAGCAGTGAAAAGTTTTTATTGAGGATGTAAGGCATGTGTACGTGTAGGAAGAGAGGAAAGTGATTGGTTCTCAGTAAATGTGGGTTTGTGGCAGGGGTGTGTGATGTCTCCATGGTTGTTTAATTTGTTTATGGATGGGGTTGTTAGGGAGGTGAATGCAAGAGTTTTGGAAAGAGGGGCAAGTATGCAGTCTGTTGGGGATGAGAGAGCTTGGGAAGTGAGTCAGTTGTTGTTCGCTGATGATACAGCACTAGTGGCTGATTCATGTGAGAAACTGCAGAAGCTGGTGACTGAGTTTGGTAAAGTGTGTGAAAGAAGAAAGTTGATAGTAAATGTGAATAAGAGCAAGGTTATTAGGTACAGTAGGGTTGAGGGTCAAGTCAATTGGGAGGTAAGTTTGAATGGAGAAAAACTGGAGGAAGTGAAGTGTTTTAGATATCTGGGAGTGGATTTGGCACTGGATGGAACCATGGAAGTGGAAGTGAATCATAGGGTGGGGGAGGAGGTGAAAATTGTTGAGTGTGAGGCAGATGGCTGGTGCCACTGCTAAGTGTGAGGTAGACAGCTGGTGCCACTAAGTGTGAGGTAGATGGCTGACGTCACTGCTGAGTGTGAGGCAGATGTCTGGTGCCAATGCTGAGTGTGAGGCAGATGGCTGGTGCCACTGCTGAGTGTGAGGCAGATGGCTGGTGCCACTGCCGAGTGTGAGGTAGACGACTGAGGCCACTGTTCGGGAAAGGAAGACGATCGGTGCCACTGCTGAGAGTGAGGGAGACGGCTGGTGCCACTGCTGAGTGTGAGGTAGACGACTGAGGCCACTGTTCAGTGAAAGGTAGATGGCCAGTACCACTGCTGAGTGTAAGGTAGATGGCTGGTGCCACTGCTGAGTGTGAGATAGACAACTGAGGCCACTGTTCGGGGGAGGAAGACGGCCGGTGCCACTGCTGAGTGTGAGGGAGACGGCTGGTGCCACTGCTGAGTGTGAGGTTGACGACTAAGGCCACTGTTCGGTGAAAGGTAGACGGCCAGTACCACTGCTGAGTGTGAGGGAGATGTCTGGTGCCACTGCTGAGTGTGAGGTAGATGGCAGGTGCCACTGCTGAGTGTGAGGCAGATGGCCAATGCCATTGTTGAGTGTGAGGTAGACGGCTGAGGCCACTGCTTGGGAAAGGTAGACGGACGGTGCCAATGCTGAGTGTAAGGTAGATGGCTGGTGCCACTGCTGAGTGTGAGGGAGATGTCTGGTGCCACTGCTGAGTGTGAGGCAGATGTCTGGTGTCACTGCTGAGTGTGAGGCAAACGTCTGGTGCCGCTGCTGAGTGTGAGGTAGACGGCTGGTGCCACTGTGGAGTGTGAGGCAGACGGCTGGAGCCATTGTGGAATGTAAGGTAGATGTGCTGGAGCCACTGTGGAGTGTAAGGTAGATGGGCTGGAGCCACTGTGGAGTGTAAGGTTGACGGCTGGGGTCACTGTGGAGTGTGAAGCAGATGGCTGGAGTCACTGTGGAGTGTAAGGTAGACGGCTAGAGCCACTGTGGGGTGTAAGGTATATGGCTGGTGCCACTGCTGAGTGTAAGGCAGACGGTTGGTGCCACTGCTGAGTGTGAGGCAGACGGCTGGTGCCACTGTGGAGTGTGAGGCAGACGGCTGGAGCCACTATGGAGTAAGAGACAGACAGCTGGAGCCACTGTGGAGTGTAAGGCAGACAGCTGGAGCCACTGTGGAGTGTAAGGCAGACGACTGGAGCCACTGTGGAGTGCAAGCTAGACAGCTGGAGATACTGTGTAATGTTAGGCATACGGCTGGAGCCACTGTGGAGTGTAAGGCAGAATGCTGGAGCCACTGTGGAATGGAAGCTAGAAGGCTAGAGCCACTGTGCAGTGTAAGGCAGGCGGCTGGAGCCACTGTGGAGTGTAAGGTAGACGGCTGGAGCCACTGTGGAGTGTAAGGTAGACGGCTGGAGCCACTGTGGAGTGTAAGGTAGACGGCTGGAGCCACTGTGGAGTGTAAGGCAGGCGGCTGGAGCCACTGTGGAGTATAAGGCCGACGGCTGGAGCCACTGTGGAGTGTAATCCAGACGGCTGGAGCCACTGTGGAGTGTAAGGCAGTGTGATGCATCACCTGCCAACAAAGTGCTTCACTCAGTGTTGTCTGCTTCTGCTGGTGGTGTTGGTCCTCTTGGACCTTTGGCGAACACTTCGTCCCCCTCGGCGTGGAAGGCGCGGACGCCTTTACCGCCGTCGTCCTGGGATAAGTCCTTTGCGTCTCTATCGCCGGAGCCCTGAGCAGTGCAGCTGTCCATAGCACTTCTGTCACTGGAGTTCTGAGATATGAAGCAGTTCAGTGCGCCTCTGTTGACTGAGTCTTGGACATTGTCGGTATCCAGAGAGTGTTTGTCGAGGGAATCCTGAGACTTATGGGCATCCATAAGCCTGTCGGAAATGGACATCCTGCGACATTCCTCGATCACCAGCCGTGTCGCCTCCTCAACGTTCTCCTGAGGCCTCACACCAACACCCTGCAGCAACCATAATTATTTCACAGTCATGCAGCAAACGTCACAAAATAAAACCAACAATCACATAAACAAGAGATTAAGGCACCAACAATCATATACACGACACTCAGTGATGCATCGACATTCACGTACACAACACTGAATAATGCATCAACAGTCACATTTATAACATTAATGCATCAACAGTCATGTATACAAGACAGTAATGCATAAACAGTCACGTCTATAACACTGTCATGCATCACTAGTCACGTAAACAGCACAGTAATGCAACAACAGTCACACATACAACACTATATAATTCATCAAGTCACGAAAACACCAATCAGTAATGCATCCACAGTCATGTACTGACAATAGTCAATAATGCATCAACAGTTATGTAACACTAGTCAGTAATGCATCAACAGTCATGTACACAGCAGTCAGAGATGCATCAACTGTCATGTACACAGCAGTCAGAGATGCATCAACAGTCACGTACAGAGCAGTCAGTGATGCATCAACAGTCACGTACACAGCAGTCAGTGATGCATCAACAGTCATGTACACAGCAGTCAGTGATGCATCAACAGTCATGTACACAGCAGTCAGAGATGCATCAACAGTCACGTACACAGCAGTCAGTGATGCATCAACAGTCACGTACACAGCAGTCAGTGATGCATCAACAGTCACGTACAGAGCAGTCAGAGATGCATCAACAGTCACGTACAGAGCAGTCAGTAGTGCATCAAGTCACGTACGCAGCAATCAGCAGTGCATCACGTCACGTACGCAGCAATCAGTGATGCATCAACAGTCACGTACGCGGCAGTCAGTGATGCACAAACAGTCACATACACAGCAGTCAGTGATGCATCAACAGTCACGTACAGAGCAGTCAGTGATGCATCAACAGTCACGTACGCAGCAGTCAGTAATGCATCAATAGTCACGTACAGAGCAGTCAGTGATGCATCGACAGTCACGTACAGAGCAGTCAGTGGTGCATCAACAGTCACGTACACAACAGTCAGTGATGCATCAACAGTCACGTACACAGCAGTCAGCGATGTATACATAGTCAAGTACAAAACAGTCAGTGATGCATACACAGTCACGTACAGAGCAGTCAGTGATGCATACACAGTCACTTACAGAGCAGTCAGTGATGCATCAACAGTCACGTACTCAACAGTCAGTGATACATACACAGTCATGAACACAGCAGTCAGTGATGCATCAACAGTCACGTACACAGCAGTCAGTGATGCATACACAGTCATGAACACAGCAGTCAGTGATGCTTCAACAGTCACGTACACAGCAGTCAGTGATGCATCAACAGTCACGTACGGAGCAGTCGATGCATACACAGTCATGTACACAGCAGTCAGTGATGCATCAACGGTCACGTACACAACAGTCAGATATACATAAACATTCACGTACAGAACATTCAGTGATGCATCAACAGTCATGCACACAGCAGTTAGTGATGCATCAACAATAACGTACAGAGTAGTCAGTGATGCATCAACAGTCACGTACGGAGCAGTCGATGCATACACATTCATGTACACAGCAGTCAGTGATGCATCAACAGTCACGTACACAACAGTCAGATATACATAAACATTCACGTACAGAACAGTCAGTGATGCATCAACAGTCATGCACACAGCAGTTAGTGATGCATCAACAGTAACGTACAGAGTAGTCAGTGATGCATCAACAGTCATGTACACAGCAGTCAGTGACGCATCAACAGTCACGTACAAAGCATCAGTAATGCATGAACAGTTACGTACACAGGAGTCAATGATGCATGAACAGTCATGTACATGGCAATTAGTGATGCATACACAGTCACGTACAGAGCAGTCTATGATGTATCAACAGTCACGTACAGAGCAGTCAGTGATGCATCAAGCTTGACTTAATCAAGCCAGAATAGAGGCGCTCAGACAATCAAAGAATATTAAAAACGAAGGTGGGGTTCAGTAGGGTATTCATCAAATGTGAGAAACCAAAGGAAGAGAGGGTGTAAAAGCAAAGAATACAGTCAAGAAGGCAGAAAACTGGAGACTCCAAGCGAGGCAAGGAGATGGAAGCCAACATTAGGGCAGAGAGGGTAGAAGTGACGAGACGGTAATGTCACAATGAAAGTAATGTAAATAAATGTCCACGGATTAGTCGATAATGGGAAGTTCAAGGATAACAAGAGGGTAAGTGAACCTGCTGTTGTTGGAATTTTGAAAATATAGAGCTTAATAAAGAGATGAGATTTCACTTGTTCTATGTAGAGGGGTACATGATATTACGTAACGTGGGAAAGAGAAGACAAAGAAGGGGAAGGGTAGGCCCTCTTAATCAAACTTTGCTAACCTCTCAGATGGTAGGTTCTTTGGGGTGGGCTATCTTATTACTATACACGACTCAAGTGGTTGGTGCATGGGGTGGACCTGCTACTTACAGCGTAGGATTCAGGTGATGGGTTCGGGTGATTGAGTTGGCCACTTTCTCCACAGGCCTCTGGCGGTGGGTTGAAGGAGGGGGAGGAGGGCAATTATAATACAGAACTCGGGTGATGGGATGAAGGGGTGGGCAGGGCACTTACCACATAGGATTTCGGCGATGGGTTTATTGGGTAGGTTGGCCACTTACCATATAGGATTCGGGTGGTGGGTTCATGAGAGTGAAGGGTACCTCAGCCACCAGATCTCCAGCCAGAGTGCCCAAGCTTAACTTGACTCGTACCACGTATGACACAACAACACCCAAGTACTTCCGCTGATCTGGCCTTGTGAACCTGACACACATAACATCATATTAACAGCCTCTCCCTCAACACAACACAAAATACTTTCTATTTATTCATATATTCTTGACCTCTCCGTCTATCTTTCTCCCCACCAAGCCACAACACACCATCTACTATCCACGGTGATCCCACCTGACGGGCTTCCTTTGTGTAGTGGCTGGACAACTTTAGTAGTAAGTGCTGTGTCTTCATTGTGGTAGTTGCATCATGCGCATGCATGAAGGGTCTTGGGATATAATGAAACAGTGTTTGTAGAGTTGTTGGGATTGGTTATACTCAGAGCGTAGACGAAAATGATCCGTATTTGTCTGGGGAGTTTTGCCTTAGATGCATGTATGTATGTATGCCTTGTGGCTTGGAGTTTTTGGGTGGTGGTCGTGGGTTGTTTAGTGCTTGCTGGGTTATTTCATTATGCATGTGTTTTGCCAGTGGGTGGGGTGGGGGCAGGGGGGGGTCTGTAAGTAAAGCTGTGAGGCTGGGGTAAGTTTTTTATTTCTACTTGAGTGTTGGTGAATAGTTATTGAGTAGTTTAGGCGGGAGGGGTCTAATGCTGTTGCACAGAATTGAGTGCCGAGTATGTTGAGGCTAAATTGTATTGGGAGGATTTTTGTTTCATTATGTAAGTACTTCAGAGATAATGGTGCTAGGCAGCCATCAATTGCTCTAAGTGCACTTTTATTTGTGGTCAGCAGTTTTGTTATATTTGATTTTGAGAGCGCAAGACCAAGCAGCTCTAGCGTAGTTCTGAGTGGAGCGGGAGAACTTACAGAGCATGTTGAGGAATTCTCTTTTTTTTTTTTTTTTGTCCCAATCTGGTGTCCATCAATGTTCTGAGGGTTTTGTTTATTTGTTGCTTCTGAGCTGATATAATTGGTGTGCAGACTGAATGTCATGTGTCATGCCTAGAATGGTCGGTGATTTGTTCACTAATTACAATCCATTCAAAGTGACTGATGGGTGTGAGCTGGATTCGTGCACGTCTGGTTTTGAAACAGTAAATGAAGACTTCAGTGGGAATACAGACATTCTCCACTTGGTGAGCCATCATTACAACTGTGCAATGCAGAACAGCATTTTTGTTGCCGCTGATGCGGTGTCACGGTGCTGAGATGTAACTGTATGGTCGTCTACATATGAAAGGACCTTCTTATGGTTTGCTAGAAAAAAATAGGAAGCCTTGTGGGAAGAGACTGAAGAGGACTGGAAAAAGAACTGCACGTTAAGGAACTCCGTTACAGAGCGTTTTAATGTTTAGAGGTGAAGCCACTGTGAGTAACTGCCAAGGTGAAACTGGTCAAACAATTTTGGCCATTATTGTGGAAGGTTGTGTCTTGCGTATAACGTTGTGTCCATTGGTTTGCTAATGTCAACTGCCACTAGTTTTGTGCGGGAAGGAATTCCCATGTAGCTGATTGTAGCCATCTAGGATATGTCTTTCCACACAATCAAGATCCCAGCTTCCTACACAATGAAGAACCCATCATCCTACACAATAAAGACCCAAGTGTCCTACACAATGAAGAACCCATCATCCTACACAATAAAGACCCCAGTGTCCTACATAATAAAGAACCGATCATCCTACACGATAAGGAACCCATCATCCTACACAATAAAGAACCCATCATCCTACACAATAAAGACCCGAGTGTCCTACACAATGAAGAACCCATCATCCTACACAATAAAGACCCCAGTGTCCTACACAATAAAGACCCGAGTGTCCTACACAATGAAGAACTCATCATCCTACACAATAAAGAACCCATCATCCTACACAATAAAGACCTGAATGTCCTACACAATAAAGAACCCATCATCCTACAAAATAAAGACCCGAGTGTCCTACACAATAAAGAACCCATCAACCGACACAATAAAGAACCCATCATCCTACACAATAAAGACCAGAGTGTCCTACACAATTAAGACCCGAGTGCCCTACACAATAAAGACCCCAGTGTCCTACACAATGAAGAACCTATCATCCTCCACAATAAAGACCCCAGTGTCCTACACAATAAAGAACCCATCATCCTACACAATAAAGACCCGAGTGTCCTACACAATAAAGAACCCATCATCCTACACAATAAAGACCCCCAGTTTCCTACACAATAAAGACCCCATCATCCTACACAATAAAGAACCCATCATCCTACACAATAAGGAACCCATCATCCTACACAATAAAGACCCCAGTGTCCTACACAATAAGAACCCATCATCCTACACAATAAGGAACCCATCATCCTACACAATAAAGACCCCATCATCCTACACAATAAAGACCCGAGTGTCCTACACAATAAAAAACCCATCAACCTACACAATAAAGAACCCATCATCCTACACAATGAAGACCCGAGTGTCCTACACAATAAGAACCCATCATCTTACACAATAAAGACCCGAGTGTCCTACACAATGAAGAACCCATCATCCTCCACAATAAAGACCCCAGTGTCCTACACAATAAAGACCCCATCATCCTACACAATAAAGAACCCATCATCCTACACAATAAGGAACCCATCATCCTACACAATAAAGACCCCATCATACTACACAATAAGGAACCCATCATCCTACACAATAAAGACCCGAGTGCCCTACACAATAAAGAACCCATCAACCGACACAACAAAGACCCGAGTGTCCTACACAATAAAGAACCCATCATCCTACACAATAAAGACCCGAGTGTTCTACACAATAAAGACCCCGGTGTCCTACACAATAAAGATCACGGTGGCCTACACAATAAAGACCCCAGTGTCCTACACAATAAAGATCCGAGTGTTCTACACAATAAAGACCCGAGTGCCCTACACAATAAAGATCCGAGTGTTCTACACAATAAAGACCCGAGTGTCCTACATAATAAAGAACCGATCATCCTACACAATAAAGACCCCAGTGTCCCACACGAAAGATCCTATTAACTCAGAAATGATATCATCGTCTGGGTGGCAACCCAATTACTCAGAGATTACTTGAATGGCTCACAGAAGACTCCAGTCACTAATGTACAATTTGGATCATGTTAAGAAAGTGCCAGTGTCTTAAGATCCCAATAAGTCAATTCAGAAGTGTGTTAAAAAGAAAAATACTAAATAAGACAAGTTACATAAAATCAATGTCATCTAGAGAAAAAATATTTGTGACACTCATGATCAAGATGACTCAGACATGCCCAGTGTCCCGGGGATGACTAAGATGACTCAGACATGACGAGTGTCCCGGGGATGACTAAGATGACTCAGACATGCTCAGTGTCCCGGGGATGACTAAGATGACTCAGACATGACGAGTGTCCCGGGGATGACTAAGATGACTCAGACATGCTCAGTGTCCCGGGGATGACTAAGATGACTCAGACATGACGAGTGTCCCGGGGATGACTAAGATGACTCAGACATGCTCAGTGTCCCGGGGATGACTAAGATGACTCAGACATGCCCAGTGTCCCGGGGATGACTAAGATGACTCAGACATGACGAGTGTCCCGGGGATGACTAAGATGACTCAGACATGCTCAGTGTCCCGGGGATGACTAAGATGACTCAGACATGCCCAGTGTCCCGGGGATGACTAAGATGACTCAGACATGCCCAGTGTCCCGGGGATGACTAAGATGACTCAGACATGCCCAGTGTCCTGGGGATGACTAAGATGACTCAGACATGCCCAGTGTCCCGGGGATGACTAAGATGACTCAGACATGCCCAGTGTCCCGGGGATGACTAAGATGACTCAGACATGCCCAGTGTCCCGGGGATGATTTAGATGACTCAGACATGCCCAGTGTCCCGGGGATGACTAAGATGACTCAGACATGCTCAGTGTCCCGGGGATGATCCCAGTATTTCAGAGAAGACTGAATTCACTCAAGAAAGTGTCTTAGAGAAAACTAAAATGAATCAGAGAAAACCTTAGCAGCGTAGAGGATCAGCTAGTGACATGGACGATATATAAGTAAGTTAGAGGATCATGTAGTGACTTGGAGAAGATAAGAGCGTGTGTGGCCACACTCACAAGGTAGTGGAAGCCAGGCTGGTGTCTTCAACCTTGAGCCGTCCGTCCATAGCAATGCCCTGACCATGAGCATCCCTCAGGCTAGGCTTCAGGTAGAAGGTTCTGCTCAGGGAGGCCCCTGGCACCACGGGGCACCCATCCCTGGAGAAGACACCATAGGATTAGTTAAGAGGGCATCATGGAGGCATCCACCCCTGGGGAAGACATCACAGTGTTAGTTGAGTAATGCACCACGGTGACATCTGTTCCTCGGGGAGACACCACGAGGTACCTCCCGCGTTAGCGAGGTAGCGTTAAGAACAGAGGACTGGGCCTTTGAAGGAATATCCTCACCTGGCCCCCTTCTCTGTTCCTTCTTTTGGAAACCCCGACCTAAACACCTTACATCTGCCACGCTATCATGCAACACATATTCGACAATCCTTTAAAACACGCACTCCATCTCCTCCTGACTCCATCACAAGCTGTTCCCATTTGTTTACCTCTTTCAAAACATTGTATTCTCCCTAAAGTTTGCAGGTATTCGCACATCCCAACTCTCATTTGCCCTTTTTCTCAACCCTCGCACCTTCCTCTTGACCTCCTGCCACATTATTTCATACATCTCTCAATCATTTGAACTCGTTTCCTGTTAGTACCGTCAAAATGCCTTTGTTTTTCCTTCACTAAAAACTTTACTTCTTCATCCCACCACTCACTACCCTTTCTATCTGCACACCTACCACCGTTCGTATGCCACATGGATCTCTTGCACATGCCCGCACACTGCTTCCCTAAATACCTCCACAGGGGTTCCGGATTCTATCCTGGCTATTGGAGGTCTGTATGTTCTATGAGGGTGCGCGTTCCTATGCACTTTGTTCGTATATATATATATATATATATATATATATATATATATATATATATATATATATATATATATATATTTTTTGCCGCTGTCTCCCGCGTTTGCGAGGTAGCGCAAGGAAACAGACGAAAGAAATGGCCCAACCCATCCCCATACACATGTATATACATACGTCCACACACGCAAATATACATACCTACACAGCTTTCCATGGTTTACCCCAGACGCTTCACATGCCTTGATTCAATCCACTGACAGCACGTCAACCCCGGTATACCACATCGTTCCAATTCACTCTATTCCTTGCCCTCCTTTCACCCTCCTGCATGTTCAGGCCCCGATCACACAAAATCTTTTTCACTCCATCTTTCCACCTCCAATTTGGTCTCCCTCTTCTCCTCGTTCCCTCCACCTCCGACACATATATCCTCTTGGTCAATCTTTCCTCACTCATTCTCTCCATTTGACCAAACCATTTCAAAACACCCTCTTCTGCTCTCTCAACCACGCTCTTTTTATTTCCACACATCTCTCTTACCCTTACGTTACTTACTCGATCAAACCACCTCACACCACACATTGTCCTCAAACACCTCATTTCCAGCACATCCATCCTCCTGCGCACAACTCTATCCACAGTCCACGCCTCGCAACCATACAACATTGTTGGAACCACTATTCCTTCAAACATACCCATTTTTGCTTTCCGAGATAATGTTCTCGACTTCCACACATTCTTCAAGGCTCCCAGGATTTTCGCCCCCTCCCCCACCCTATGATCCACTTCCGCTTCCATGGTTCCATCCGCTGCCAGATCCACTCCCAGATATCTCAAACACTTTACTTCCTCCAGTTTTTCTCCATTCAAACTTACCTCCCAATTAACTTGACCCTCAACCCTACTGTACCTAATTACCTTGCTCTTATTCACATTTACTCTTAACTTTCTTCTTTCACACACTTTACCAAACTCAGTCACCAGCTTCTGCAGTTTTTCACATGAATCAGCCACCAGCGCTGTATCATCAGCGAACAACTGACTCACTTCCCAAGCTCTCTCATCCCCAATAGACTTCATACTTGCCCCTCTTTCCAAAACTCTTGCATTCACCTCCCTAACAACCCCATCCATAAACAAATTAAACAACCATGGAGACGTCACACACCCCTGCCGCAAACCTACATTCACTGAGAACCAATCACTTTCCTCTCTTCCTACACGTACACATGCCTTACATCCTCGATAAAAACTTTTCACTGCTTCTAACAACTTGCCTCCCACACCATATATTCTTAATACCTTCCACAGAGCATCTCTATCAACTCTATCATATGCCTTCTCCAGATCCATAAATGCTACATACAAATCCATTTGCTTTTCTAAGTATTTCTCACATACATTCTTCAAAGCAAACACCTGATCCACACATCCTCTACCACTTCTGAAACCACACTGCTCTTCCCCAATCTGATGCTCTGTACATGCCTTCACCCTCTCAATCAATACCCTCCCATATAATTTACCAGGAATACTCAACAAACTTATACCTCTGTAATTTGATCACTCACTCTTATCCCCTTTGCCTTTGTACAATGGCACTATACACGCATTCCGCCAATCCTCAGGCACCTCACCATGAGTCATACGTACATTAAATAACCTTACCAACCAGTCAATAATACAGTCACCCCCTTTTTTAATAAATTCCACTGCAATACCATCCAAACCTGCTGCCTTGCCGGCTTTCATCTTCCGCAAAGCTTTTACTACCTCTTCTCTGTTTACCAAATCATTTTCCCTAACCCTCTCACTTTGCACACCACCTCGACCAAAACACCCTATATCTGCCACTCTATCATCAAACACATTCAACAAACCTTCAAAATACTCACTCCATCTCCTTCTCACATCACCACTACTTGTTATCACCTCCCCATTTGCGCCCTTATATATATCTGGGAGTGGATCTGGCAGCGGATGGAACCATGGAAGCGGAAGTGGATCATAGGGTGGGGGAGGGGGCGAAAATCCTGGGAGCCTTGAAGAATGTGTGGAAGTCGAGAACATTATCTCGGAAAGCAGAAATGGGTATGTTTGAAGAAATAGTGGTCCCAACAATGTTGTATGGTTGCGAGGCGTGGGCTATGAATAGAGTTGTGCGCAGGAGGATGGATGTGCTGGAAATGAGATGTTTGAGGACAATGTGTGGTGTGAGGTGGTTTGATCGAGTAAGTAACGTAAGGGTAAGAGAGATGTGTGGAAATAAAAAGAGCGTGGTTGAGAGAGCAGAAGAGGGTGTTTTGAAATGGTTTGGGCACATGGAGAGAATGAGTGAGGAAAGATTGACCAAGAGGATATAAGTGTCGGAGGTGGAGGGAACGAGGAGAAGTGGGAGACCAAATTGGAGGTGGAAAGATGGAGTGAAAAAGATTTTGTGTGATCGGGGCCTGAACATGCAGGAGGGTGAAAGGAGGGCAAGGAATAGAGTGAATTGGATCGATGTGGTATACCGGGGTTGACGTGCTGTCAGTGGATTGAATCAGGGCATGTGAAGCGTCTGGGGTAAACCATGGAAAGCTGTGTAGGTATGTATATTTGCGTGTGTGGACGTATGTATATACATGTGTATGGGGGTGGGTTGGGCCATTTCTTTCGTCTGTTTCCTTGCGCTACCTCGCAAACGCGGGAGACAGCGGCAAAAAAAAAAAAAAATATATATATATATATATATATATATATATATATATATATATATATATATATATATATATACCACAGACGCTTCACATGCCCTGGTTCAATCCATTGACAACACGTCGACCCCGGTATACTACATCGTTCCAATTCACTCTATTCCTTGCACGCCTTTCACCCTCCTGTATGTTCAGGCCCCGATCGCTCAAAATCTTTTTCACTCCATCCTTACACCTCGAATTTGGTCTCCCACTTCTCCTCGTTCCCTCCACCTATAACACATATATCCTCTTTGTCAATCTTTCCTCGCTCATGCGACCAAACCATTTCAATACACCCTCTTCTGTTCTCTCAACCACACTCTTTTTATCACCACGCATCTCTCTTACCCTTTCATTACTTACTCGATCAAACCAACTCACACTACATATTGTCCTAAAACATTTAATTTCCACCACATCCACCCTCCTCCGCACAACCCTATCTATATCCCACGCCTGGCAAAAATACAACATTGTTGGAGCCACTATTCCTTCAAATATACCCATTTTTGCTTTCCGAGATAACGTTCTCGCCTTCTACACATTCTTCAACGCTCCCATACATGAATATATACACATACATATCAACATATACACATACACATAAATACACATGTACATATTCATACTTGCTTGCCTTCATCCATTCTGGCGCCATCCAACCCCACAGGAAACAGCATCGCTTTCCCCTGCTTCAGGGAGGTAGCGCCAGGAAAACATAAAAAAGGCCACATTCGTTCACACTCAGTCTTTTCAAAATACTCACTCCATCTCCTTTTCACTTCATCACTAATTGTTATTACCTACCCGTTTGCCCCCTTCACCGATGTTCCCATTTGTTCTCTTGTCTTACGCACACTATCTACCTTCTTCCAAAACATCTTTCTATTCTCCCTAAAGTTTAATGATACTCTCTCACCTCACCTCTCATTTGCCCTCTTTTTCAACTCTTGCACCTTCCTCTTAACCACCTGCCGCTTTCTTACATACATTTCCCAGTCATTTGCGCTCCTTCCTTGTAAGCATCGTCCAAACGCCTCTCTTTCTTCTTTCATTAACAACTTTACTTCTTCATTCTACCACTCACTACCCTTTCTAATCTACCCACCTCCCACCTTTCTCATGCCACATGCATCTTTTGCACATGCCATCACTGCTTCCCTAAATACATTCCATTCCTCACACACTCCCTCCACGATATTTGCTCTCACCTCTTGCCATTCTACACTCAATCTCTTCTGGTACTTCCTCACACAAGTCCACTTTCCAAGCTCACTTACTCTCGCCACTCTCTTCTACACAACATTTTCTCTTCTTTTTTGAAAACTTCTACAAACCTTCATCTTCGCCTCCACAAGACAGTGATCAGACATCCCACTAGCTGTCCCTCTCAGCACAATAACACCCAAAAGTCTCTCTTTTACACGCCTATCAAATAACAAGTAATCTAATAATGTCATTTGCCCATCCCTCCTACTTACATACGTATACTTATGTATATATCTTTTCGTGAACCATATATTCTCAATCACCAGTCTTTTTTCAGCACACAAATACATAAGCTCTTCATTTCCATTCACAACACTGAATATCCCATGTACACCAATTATAGCCTCAACTGCCACATTACTCACCTTCTCATTTAAATCACCCATCACTAATACCCGTTCTCAGGCATCGAAGCTGCTGACGTACTCACTCAGCTGCTCCCAAAACACTTGCCTCTCATGATCTTTCTTCTCATGACCAGGTGCATAAGCACTAATAATCACCTATCTCTCTCCATCCATTTTCAGTTTTGCCCACGTCAATCTAGAATCTACTTTCTTACAGTCACACACTCCCACAACTACTGCTTCAGAAATAGCGATACTCATTCCTTAGCTCTTGTCCTCTCACCAATCCCTGACTTTACTCCCAAGACTTTTCCAAACCATTCTTCTTCTTTAACCTTGAGCTTCGTTATACTCAGAACCAGAACATCCAGGTTTCTTTCCTCAAACATACTACCTATATCTCCTTTCTTGGTTACATCCACACGCATTCAGGCAACCCAATTAGAGAGAGAGAGAGAGAGAGAGAGAGAGAGAGAGAGAGAGAGAGAGAGAGAGAGAGAGAGAGAGAGAGAGAGAGAGAGAGAGAGAGAGAGAGAGAGAGAGAGAGGTGGAGAAATTTATCACAGGTTTTATAGATTACTTACAGAAAACATCTAAATGAATGAAATGTTCTTTCTGGAAAACTAAAGAAATCAGATTAGCTTCCTTCATAACAATAAGTCATATTCTAGTTTTCATTCCAACGGAAGGTTAATGGCTACTAAATTTACAAGCTAAGAAAATGGATGACGAAGTAGATGACGTAAGTGACTCTATTGGACTGTAAGGAGGAGTGACTTACTGTGACTCGAGGCTTGTAATGGTGTTCCTGATGTGGCCGCTGGATCCCAAGGAGAAGTGGCACACCTGCATCACGCAAACCTTTACTCGTTTCACTTGCTTGTTAGAGTTGTTGTTGACGTCCACGCTCATGCCGATGGCTTCCTCATGGTAGTAAATCTATGTCAACGTAAAACAAAGTCATGACTTATTTACGTCTACGGTAAAGCAAGTTCCCGGCAAGACAGTGTCATGTCTTATGTCTGTGGTAAGGCAGACTTCTAGCAAAGGGCAGATTCCTAACAAAAGGCAGACTTATCGTAATGGGCAGACCCCAGGCAAAATGGATTTGCGTGGCACAGCAATTCGCGTTTCTGACCTGGACACATTCCCGGGCCGCCCAGGGTCGAACAGCGGTCGGTCCACAGCCAACCCAGCTGTTCATATATACATGTAAATACATACACGTCCACACACGCACATATACATACCTATACATTTCAACATATACATATATATGCATACACAATCATAGACATATATATATATATACACTTGTACATAATTCATACTTGCTGCCATTATTCATTCCCGTCGCCATCCCGCCTCACATGAAATGACAACCCCCTCCCCTGCATGTGCGCGAGGTAGCGCTAGGAAAAGACAACAAAGGCCACATTCATTCACACTCAGTCTCTAGCTGTCATGTATAATGCACCGAAACCACAGCTCCCTTTCCACATCCAGGCCCCAAAAAACTTTCCATGGTTTACCCCAGACGTTTCACATGCCCTGGTTCAATCCATTGACAGCACGTCGACCCCGGCATACCACATCGTTCCAATTCACTCTATTTTTTTTCACTTCATCTTTCCACCTCCACTTTGTTCGGCCACTTCTTCTCGTTCCCTCCACCTCTGACTCATATATCCTCTTGGTCAATCTCTCCTCACTCATTCTCTCCATGCGACCAAACCATTTCAAAACACCCTCTTCTGCTCTCTCAACCACACTCTTTTTATAACCACACATCTCTCTAACCTTTTCATTACTTACTCGATCAAACCACCTCACACCACATATTGTTCTCAAACGTCTCATTTCCAACACATCCACCCTCCTCCGCACAACCCTAGCTATAGCCCACGCATCGCAACCATATAACACTGTTGGAACCACTATTCCTTCAAACATACCCAGTTTTGCTTTCCGAGATAATGTTCTCGCCTTCCACACATTTTTCAACGCTCCCAGAACTTTCGCCCCCTCCCCCACCCTGTGACTCACTTCCGCTTTCATGGTTCCATCCGCTGCCAAATCCACTCCCAGATATCAAAAACGCTTCACTTCCTCCAGTTTTTCTCCATTCAAACTTACCTCCCAACTGACTTCTCCCTCAACCATACTGTACCAAATAACCTTGCTCTTATTCACATTTACTCTCAGCTTTCTTCTTTCACACACTTTACCAAACTCAGTCACCAGCTTCTGCAGTTCCTTACCCGAATCAGTCACCAGCGCTGTATCATCAGCGAACAACAACTGACTCACTTCCCAAGCTCTCTCAACCACAACAGACTGCATACTTGTCCCTCTTTCCAAAACTCTTGCATTCACCTCCCTAACAACCCCATCCATAAACAAATCAAACAACCATGGAGACATCACGCATCCCTCCTTAAACCGACGTTCACTGAGAACCAATCACTTTCCTCTCTTCCTACTCGTACACCTGCCTTATATCCTCGATAAAAAACTTTTCACTGCTTCTAACAACTTGCCTCCCACACCATATATTCTTAATACCTTCCACAGAGCATCTCTATCAATTCTATCTATGCCTTCTCCAGATCCATAAATGCTACATACAAATCCACTTGCTTTTCTAAGTATTTCTCACATACATTCTTCAAAGCAAACACCTGATCTACACATCCTTTACCACTTCTGAAACCACACTGCTCTTACCCAATCTGATACTCTGCGCATGCCTTCACTCTCTCAATCAATACCCTCCCATATAATTTCCCAAGAGTACTCAACAAACTTATACCTCTGAAATTTGAGCACTCATCTTTATCCCCTTTGCCTTTGTACAATGGCACTATGCATGCATTCCGCCAATCCTTAGGCACCTCAACATGAGTCATACATACATTAAATATCCTTAAGAACCAGTCAACAACACGGTCACCCCCTTTTTTTAATAAATTCCACAGCAATACCATCCAAACCCGCTGCCTTGCCAGCTTTCATCTTCCGCAAAGCTTTTACTACCTCTTTTCTGTTTACCAAATCATTCTTCCTAACCCTCTCACTTCGCACACCACCTCGACCAAAACATCCTATACCTGCCACTCTATCATCTAACACATTCCAAGAAACCTTCAAAATACTCACTCCATGTCTTCACACCACAACTATTAGTTATCATCTCCCCATTAGCCCCCTTCACCGATGTTCCCATTTGTTCTCTTGTCTTACGCACTTTATTTACCTCCTTCCAAAACATCTTTTTATTCTCTCATTTGCCTTCCTTTTCACCTCTTGCACCTTTCTTTTGACCTCCTACCTCTTCATTTATACATCTCCCAGTCATTTGCACTATTTCCCTGCAAAACCCATCCAAATTCCTCTCTTTTCTCTTTCACTAATAATCTTACCTCTTCATCCCACCACTCACTACCCTTTTTAATCTGCCCACCTCCCACGCTTCTCATGTCAAAAGCATCTTTTGCGCAAGCCATCACTGCTTCCCTTAATACACCCCATTCCTCCCCGACTCAACTTACGTCCTTTTCTCTTACCTTTTTCCATTCTGCACTCAGTCTCTCCTGGTACTTCCTCACACAAGTCTCCTTCCCAAGCTCACTTATTCTCACAACTCTCTTCACCCCAACATTCTCTCTTCTTTTCTGAAAACCTCTACAAATCTTCACCTTCGCCTCCACAAGATAATGATCAAACATCCCTCGAGTTGCACCTCTCAGCACATTAACACCCAAAAGTCTCTTTCACGCGCCTATCAATTCACACATAATCCAATAACGCTCTCTGGCCATCTCTCCTACATACATATGAATACTTCTGTATATCTCTCTTTTTAAACCAGGTATTCCCAACCACCAGTCCTTTTTCAGCACACAAATCTACAAGCTCTTCACCATTTCCATTTACAACAATGAACACCCCATGTACACCAATTATTCCCTCAACTGCCACATTACTCACCTTTGCATTCAAATCACCCATCACTATAACCTGGTCTCGTGCATCAAAACTACTTACACACTCACTCATCTGCTCCCAAAACACTTGCCTCTCATGATCTTTCTTCTCATGCCCAAGTGCATATGCACCAATAATCATCCATCTCTCTCCATCCACTTTCAGTTTTACCCATATCAATCTAGAGTTTACTTTCTTACACTCTATCACATACACCCACCACTCCTGTTTCAGGAGTAGTGCTACTCATTCCCTTGCTCTTGTCCTCACACTAACGATCTATTATGGACTAACTAATAGTTGTACCATATACAAAATTGTGTACACACACACACACACACACACACACACACACACACACACACACACACACACACACACACACACACACATACACACACACACACACACACACACACATACACACACACACACACACACACATACACACATACACACACACACACATACACACACACACATACATACATACTAAAGAGACTGCAAAACTCTCTCCCTGTATAGTACATATAGGTAACTCCACACTTTACTTGGCAGCACGTAAACAAGCACAAGTTGCTTATAGAGAAGGTCCAGAGAAGGACAACAAAGTGGTAGTAAATCAAGTGAAGTGAGTAACAGGATAATAACAAAGTGTTTAAATTTATTAACTTTAGACATAAGAGAGAGGGTTGACCTGATCATAACCTCAAGGTTTTAAAACAATTTGACGTCGAAGACAGTAGACACCGCGTCGTGAAATATAGATCTGCCAGACGACATAACATGAAATCATGCAAGGATCTTGTTAAGAGAGATATAAAGAAATACTTTTATTGCATAAGAGTGGTAGACGAATGAAGGAAAACATGGCAAATTCATATGTATATAGAAACTTAGATTTTGTGTGACACATAAGAGCCGTAGACGAATGAAGGAAGACATGGCAAATGCATATATATAGAAACTTAGATGTTGTGTGACAATGGTGAATGTTGGGAGGAGCGTAAAACTCCTTTTCCGTTCAGTATAAATGAGTAATTACAAAGAAATAGTGACACATACAGAGACGGTGTACAAGCCATGAAGGAGGTGTAAAGCGAGGACAATTGTTGCATCATATTACAAGAGAACTTCAACAGCCTCCAAAGTTGGTCCGATGCATGACTGATAAAACTGAACCCGAGCAAATGTACAGCAATTTGGATATGACACATTAAATGAAAGGCCCATTATAAATATCATTTAGCAGGATACAAACTTCGGGATTCTGTGTATGACAGGGACTTGGGAGTTTACATCATTCCTAACCTGTCGCCAGAATCCTATATCTAGAGAATAATAAAGGAAACAAACACTGTCTAAAGGATAGGGAAATATTTAGTAAGCTGTTCATGAGACCAAAATTAAAATGTGCTTCTCAAGTTTGGTCAACGCACCTAAAGAAGCAAGAGGAACAATGACAGAAGGTCCAGAGCAGAGGAAGGAAACAAAGATGGCATTAGAATCAAGAGAGGTGAGTTAGACGGGAAGTATAGAAACCTTAACTTTGCACACTATGCAAGAGAGAAAAGTGACAAGGATACAAGCTTAAATTTTGTAAACCAGATTCATGGCGTAGATAATGACCTATGGTACTGACCTGTCTGTCCAGTGTGACCTGAGGTACTGACCTGACTGTCCAGTGTGACCTGAGGTACTGACCTGCCTGTCTAGTGTGACCTGAGGTACAGACCTGCTTGTCCAGTGTGACCTGAGGTACTGACCTGCCTGTCTAGTGTGACCTGAGGTACTGACCTGTCTGTCTAGTGTGACCTGAAGGTGAAGCTTGCCTGGAGAGAGTAGGAATTCCTTGGCGCAGGATGCCATAGGCTGACGTCCCTGCTTGGCTGGGGCGTACTGGAGCCTCCTGTTGGAAGATGAGATAATGTGTCACACGTAACCTAACCCAACCTATGTATTGCCTCAATCATTGTCAGCAGTGGAAGTTGGTAGGAGAGATGGTCGGTAGTGGAAGGTGGTGGGTAAGACCGGTGGCGGGTGAGCCAAAGCAGAGTTCCTCTGCTACTCCCGTACGAGAGGCCACACTGGAAGGTGAGCGGTGCTGGGGGGGGGGGGGGGGGGGGTCTACCGTGTCAGTCAGTAAGGAAAACGTGATCGAAGCATCGTCTAACTGCCGCCTCTCAACTTACTTCTATTTATGCTATCAGCAGTTTGATCAACCATCTTCCTCTTGGTGTGTCCATACATTCTTTCCTTCAATTAACGACTCTCACTATCTATATGTAGTGCAGGTCACTTACTGACAACCCCCATATGATAAAAAAATATGCACAGTAGTTGGTAGTTAGCCTTTCCAGCACATCCCATCACCAATTGGAAATCTATGAGAGAATCTAGCCGTGGATGGGCGGATAGCAAGAGGCTGGGTAGGGTGGATGGAAACCCACCTGACAAGAAGCCTGACACAGGAGCGGCGGTGAGGCTGGTCCTCTGTGCTGACGCCCACGAACACCCTCAGCTCCCAGTGTACCCCACATGGCCGCCCTGTCTCCTCCTGACCTGTCGCACACACTATAGCTTAGTGACAATGTTGCACATACACTACAGCTTTCTGACAATGTCGCACACACTATAGCTTAGTGACAATGTTGCACATACACTACAGCTTTCTGACAATGTCGCACACACTATAGCTTAGTGACAATGTTGCACATACACTACAGCTTTCTGACAATGTCGCACACACTATAGCTTAGTGACAATGTTGCACATACACTACAGCTTTCTGACAATGTCGCACACACTATAGCTTAGTGACAATGTTGCACATACACTACAGCTTTCTGACAATGTCGCACACACTATAGCTTAGTGACAATGTTGCACATACACTACAGCTTTCTGACAATGTCGCACACACTATAGCTTAGTGACAATGTTGCACATACACTACAGCTTTCTGACAATGTCGCACACACTATAGCTTAGTGACAATGTTGCACATACACTACAGCTTTCTGACAATGTCGCACACACATAAACTACTGCTTAGTGAGCTGTCGCACCCATACTACAGCTTAGTGACAATGTTGCACACATATATTTTAAGAATGAGTGACCTGTTGCACACACACATACACTAGAGCTTAGTAAACTGTGGCACTTACATATACATTACAGCTCAATGACCTGTCAAGCACATAAATATGTACCCTAGTGCTTAATGACCTGTCGCACTCACACATACGATACTGCTTCGTGATCTGTCGTATATACACATACAGTATTACTTAGTGACCAGTCGCGCACGCACGCACGCACACACACACACACACACACACACACACACTAACACACTACTACTACTTAACTGTCGCACAAACATTACAACTTAGTAAGAAAAGGGAAGGCAGGGTGGATTTCGTAACTGGAGTGAGAGAAAATATTCAAGCTTGTAAAGCATGGAAGGCTGACTGACGTACTATGACTGGATCACATGGCAGGAATCAGAGGGGCACACTCCTTTCATGAGTAGACTATCATCTGACTGGGAGGGAACAAGGGACGCATGTTAGAGGAGCTTTTGTAAATGGGTTGAGTTGATGAGCGGTGTGCGACGGGTATGCACCATCACTCTACGTTAATGACTTGCCTGAATAAAGACTGAGGGGTAACCTGGACTGGATGAAGGGGATGAGTGAAACTGTGATTGTTGATATAATACAGAGGTTTAAAAAGTTATATCATAGAAGAGAATAGTCAAATGATAGGAACCCAAGAGCAAAGAACTACCCCCGTATCACATGAAGAGTTAACTAGAAACAGGTAATTTCACGAACAAATAGAGAGAGAGAGAGAGAGAGAGAGAGAGAGAGAGAGAGAGAGAGAGAGAGAGAGAGAGAGAGAGAGAGAGAGAGAGAGAGAGAGACTAACCTTGTTGTAAGGTGACGGAGGCTGGGGCATCCCTGGGCATCTGCAGGTAGAAGGGGAAGGAGTTGGAGCCTAACTTCTTGTATAGCCTTTCCTGTGGGACACAAAAGACAAGCCACTGACGCAAAGTTGATGCAACATTCACGAAGAAATGATGTAAAATCGATACAGAGCTAACGTTACACTGAGGCAGAAGTAGCGCAGCGATAATGGATGTTTGGAGTAACAGTGACTGACGGATGAGGCAAGACTAAGCTTAGTGCAGCTGAACACTGTGATAGCAGGTGTAATTCCCTTTTACTGTTTGGCCAATGAATAGCTTAGCTTGACCTTGTTGGTTTGGTATGTGTCTACCATGGAACGTTTATCTTTGTTCCTACAGCAAGAAAGCCAGCTAGCAGCAGGTTAAGCCATTGTTTATCATGGCATACTCTAGCTAGAAAGGTAAAGAGATGTAAGAATATACAGAAAAAGGGATCATTTGTGCGTGTGTGTAATTACCCCTTAGTACTGTGCAGGAAGTTTTACACCCATGGAACCCTATCTCACGAACATTCTGTACAAACGTAATCTTTTTTAAACTTTAGTATGTATTACGCATTTACCATGACCTCCTTCAGCTTATTCCAATTATTTACCACTCATACAATATAAAAGTACTTTATCATATCTTTTTTGACAAGTTTCTTGTTTAATTCCATGTTAATTATGTCCTCTGTTTATCTATTGTTTAATGTCATATGTCCTCTGTTCATCCATTGTTTAATTCCATGTTATATGTCCTCTGTTTATCTATTCTTTAATTCCATGTTATATGTTCTCTGTTTATCTATTGTTTAATTCCATGTTATATGTCCTCTGTTTATCTATTGTTTAATTCCATGTTATATGTTCTCTGTTTATCTATTGTTTAATTCCATGTTGTATGTTCTCTGTTTATCTATTGTTTAATACCATGTTATATGTCCTCTGTTTATCTATTGTTTCATTCCATGTTATATGTCCTCTGTTTATATATTGTTTCATTCCATGTTATATGTTCTCTGTTTATCTATTGTTTCATTACATGTTATATGTTCTCTGTTTATCTATTGTTTAATTCCATGTTGTATGTTCTCTGTTTATCTATTGTTTAATTCCATGTTATATGTCTTGTGTTTATCTATTGTTTCATTCCATGTTATATGTCCTCTGTTTATCTATTGTTTCATTCCATGTTATATGTCCTCTGTTTATCTATTGTTTCATTCCATGTTATATGTTCTCTGTTTATCTATTGTTTAATTCCATGTTATATGTTCTCTGTTTATCTATTGTTTAATTCCATGTTATATGTTCTCTGTTTATCTATTGTTTCATTCCATGTTATGTGTCCTCTGTTTATCTATTGTTTCATTCCATGTTATATGTTCTCTGTTTATCTATTGTTTAATTCCATGTTATATGTTCTCTGTTTATCTATTGTTTAATTCCATGTTATATGTTGTCTGTTTATCTATTGTTTAATTCCATGTTATATGTTCTCTGTTTATCTATTGATTAATTCCATTTTGTATGTTCTCTGTTTATCTATTGTTTAATTCCATGTTATATGTTGTCTGTTTATGTATTGTTTAATTCCATGTTATATGTTCTCTGTTTATCTATTGTTTAATTCCATGTTATATGTTCTCTGTTTATCTATTGTTTAATTCCATGTTATATGTTCTCTGTTTATCTATTGTTTAATTCCATGTTATATGTCTTGTGTTTATCTAACACTATTTCTTTCCAAGATCTATACACCGTCTACGTCATCCGCCTACCTTAAAAACTAAAAGGTTGTGGTCAGGTCACCACTCACTCTTTTCTCCTCAATGGTGGGCAAATCTAAGGCCTCTAGCCTTTTTCTGTAATCCATCTCTCTTAATTCTAATAACATCTTTGTTGTCCTCCTTTAGAGCTTCTTTATCAATTCTGTGCTTCTCTAGTTGGCCAAACTTAACAAGCATATTCTAGTTTCCTCCTCATCTAGGAAGTGAACATTATGTTGAATATTTCCTTTTCCATGAAATTAATGCTGTTCTAATACTTGCCTGTAAACAGCTTATCTCTTAATTGTTTTTAAGATGGGACTTTGGCGACAGGTTAGAGATAATATCGACTCTTAAGTCTCTCACACACATATTCCTGCAGTTAATTTTCTACTAAATGATATTCACATTGAGGATTTATTGCGTTGTAACCCAACCTCAGGACTTTACATCTACTTAGGGTGATCTTCACAATCTATTTATCAAATCAACTTTGGCATCTGTCTTGGTCCCTTTGTAAGCTGATGCAATCGTCCTTGCTATTTATCTCCCTCATGCCTTTGACTTCATCTACAAAACATTCTAGTACAAGTCCAATCCTTCCGGCAAATTATTTAAGTGATCAAGTAGAAAACTGGTTCAAGAATAGAGATCTGCGGAGCTCTACTGGTGACCTAGACTATGTCGAGAATGTTCCTTTGACACGAGTCCTTTGTTTCCTTACACTTCCTCCTGCCTAGTGATCTAGCTTCTTAATCAGCCTTTCATGTGGTACACTGTCATATGATTTCTGGCAGTTTATATACAACCATCCATGTAGCCTTCTCTTTCGTCTAAGAGAGCTCACTCTCATGCAGTAATGTAAGACATTCGTTACGCAATACTTTCTCTCCCTAAACCCGTGTTGTCTCAGATGCTTTCTTCCAAGGTTTCTGATTACCAGAGCCTTTGTTTGTACTCAGCTGAAGGTTTCTGATCACCAGAGCCTTTGTTAGTACTTAGCTGAAGGTTTCTGATCACCAGAGCCTTTGTTTGTACTCAGCTGAAGGTTTCTGATCACCAGAGCCTTTGTTAGTACTTAGCTGAAGGTTTCTGATCACCAGAGCCTTTGTTAGTACTCAGCTGAAGGTTTCTGATCAGAGTCTTTGTTAGTACTCAGCTGAAGGTTTTTGATCACCAGTCTTTGTTAGTACTCAGCTGAAGGTTTCTGATCACCAGAGCCTTTGTTTGTACTCAGCTGAAGGTTTCTGATCACCAGAGCCTTTGTTAGTACTTAGCTGAAGGTTTCTGATCACCAGAGCCTTTGTTAGTACTCAGCTGAAGGTTTCTGATCAGAGTCTTTGTTAGTACTCAGCTGAAGGTTTTTGATCACCAGTCTTTGTTAGTACTCAGCTGAAGGTTTCTGATCACCATTCTTTGTTAGTACTCAGCTGAAGGTTTCTGATCAGAGTCTTTGTTAGTACTCAGCTGAAGGTTTCTGATCACCAGAGCCTTTGTTAGTACTCAGCTGAAGGTTTCTGATCAGAGTCTTTGTTAGTACTCAGCTGAAGGTTTCTGATCACCATTCTTTGTTAGTACTCAGCTGAAGGTTTCTGATCACCATTCTTTGTTAGTACTCAGCTGAAGGTTTCTGATCACCATTCTTTGTTAGTACTCAGCTGAAGGTTTCTGATCACCATTCTTTGTTAGTACTCAGCTGAAGGTTTCTGACCAGAGTCTTTGTTAGTACTCAGCTGAAGGTTTCTGATCACCAGTCTCTGTTAGTACTCAGCTGAAGGTTTCTGATCACCAGTCTTTGTTAGTACTCAGCTGAAGGTTTCTGATCAGAGTCTTTGTTAGTACTCAGCTGAAGGTTTCTGATCACCAGAGTCTTTGTTAGTACTCAGGTGAAGGTTTCTGATCACCAGAGTCTTTGTTAGTACTCAGGTGAAGGTTTCTGATTACCAGAGCCTTTGTTAGTACTCAGCTGAAGGTTTCTCTTCACTAGCGCCTTTGTTATCACTCAGCTGATCGTTTCTGATTACCAGAGCCTTTGTTAGTACTCAGGTGAAGGTTTCTGATCACGAGAGCCTTTGTTAGTACTCAGCTGAAGGTTTCTGATCACCAGAGCCTTTGTTAGTACTCAGGTGAAGGTTTCTGATTACCAGAGCCTTTGTTAGTACTCAGGTGAAGGTTTCTGATTACCAGAGCCTTTGTTAGTACTCAGGTGAAGGTTTCTGATTACCAGAGCCTTTGTTAGTACTCATGTGAAGAATCCTGGTCACCAGAGCTTTTGTCAGTACTCAACCGAAGGATACTTTTCACCACAGATATAGTATGCACTCACTTGAAGGATCCTGGGCACTAGAGCCTTTGATAATGCTCAATGAAGGATGCAGGTAACCAGAACCTTAGTTTGTGCTCAAGTGAAGATTCCTGGTCAGAAAGATTTTGTTAGTATTCAGCTGAAGGTTACCGGTCACCAGAGCCTTTGTTGGTACTCAACTGATGGTTCTAGGTCACCAGAAACGTTGTTAGTACTCACCTGAAGGTTCCTGCTCACCAGAGTTTGCTTGCACCCACCTGAAAGTTTCTAGTCAACAGAGACTTTGTTATAAACCACTGAAGTTCCTGGTCACGTGAGAATTTTTTATCAACCACATGAAGATGTCTGGATACCAGACTTTGTTAGTACCTACCTGAAGGTTCCTGGTCACCAGCTCATTGTCATTACCCACCTGAAGGTTAGTGGGTCCTCCTGGGATGGGTGATGGTGGGTAGACTTGAGTGGATGCCACCACCAGTTCCCTGGCGAAGGTAAGTCCCATAACCTCGTCCTCCTCACGACCATACCGATAAGTCATTACCACTTGCGCGAACACCCGACGATCCTTCAAATAGTCTCGCTCCAACCAAACCATCCCGTCTGTGGCACACACACACACCGCAGTAATTTGTCTTGCATATGGTGGATGCTTTACTTAGGTCCTAATGTGTGGCATCTACTAATGCTCTTTTAATGTGTGACATCTGCATATTGCAAATGATATGTGGTACCTATATATTGCTACTGATGTGTGGGATGTCTGGCACCTGCATTTTGCTACTCATACGTGGCACCTGAATATTTCTATTATGTGCGGCATGCTACTCCTACTGATGTGTGACACGTGCATATTGCTGTTGAGGTGGGACACCTGCATGTTACTAATGAAGTGTGGTACCTGCATTTTGCTGTTGATGTGTAGCACATACACTCTGCTATTCATGAAGGGCAACTGCATATTGTTACTGATGTGTGACATCTGCTTATTACTACTGAAGGATAGCACCTACATACTGCTACATACTAGTCCTGACATGTAGCACTTACACAATAGTCCTGATATGTAGCATCAGTGCACTAGTCCTGATGTGTGGCACTTACATACTATGTCCTGATGTGTGGCACCTACGTACAGGTCCTGATGTGTGGCACCTACGTACAGGTCCTGATGCGTGGCACCTACATACTAGTCCTGATGTGTGGCACTTACATACTACGTCCTGATGTGTGGCACCTACGTACAGGTCCTGATGTGTGGCACATACATATTAGTCCTGATGTGTGGCACTTACATACTATGTCCTGATGTGTGGCACCTACGTACAGGTCCTGATGTGTGGTACCTACATACTAGTCCTGATGTGTGGCACTTACATACTTTTCCTAATGTGTGGCACCTACGTACAGGTCCTGATGTGTGGCACATACATATTAGTCCTGATGTGTGGCACCTACATACTAGTCCTGATGTGTGGTACCTACATACTAGTCCTGATGTGTGGCACTTACATACTTTTCCTAATGTGTGGCACCTACGTACAGGTCCTGATGTGTGACACCTACATACTAGTCCTGATGTGTGGCATTTACATACTAGTCCTGATGTGTGGCACTTACATACTTTTCCTAGTGTGTGGCACTTACGTACAGGTCCTGATGTGTGACACCTACATACTAGTCCTGATGTGTGGCACCTACATACTAGTCCTGATGTGTGGCACTTACATACTTTTCCTAATGTGTGGCACCTACGTACAGGTCCTGATGTTTGACACCTACATACTAGTCCTGATGTGTGGCATTTACATACTAGTCCTGATGTGTGACACCTACATACTAGTCCTGATGTGTGGCATTTACATACTAGTCCTGATGTGTGACATCTACATACTAGTCCTGACGTGTGGCATTTACATACTAGTCCTGATGTTTGACACCTACATACTAGTCCTGATGTGTGGCATTTACATACTATTCCTGATGTGTGGTACCTACATACTAGTCCTGATGTGTGGCACTTACATACTTTTCCTAATGTGTGGCACCTACGTACAGGTCCTGATGTGTGACACCTACATACTAGTCCTGATGTGTGACATCTACATACTAGTCCTGACGTGTGGCATTTACATACTAGTCCTGATGTGTGGTACCTACATACTAGTCCTGATGTGTGGCACTTACATACTTTTCCTAATGTGTGGCACCTACGTACAGGTCCTGATGTGTGACACCTACATACTAGTCCTGATGTGTGGCATTTACATACTAGTCCTGATGTGTGGCATTTACATACTAGTCCTGATGTGTGGCACCTACGTACTAGTCCTGATGTGTGGTACCTACATACTAGTCCTGATGTGTGGCACTTACATACTTGTCCTGATGTGTGGCATCTACAAACTAGTCCTGATGTGTGGCACATACATACTAGTCCTGATGGGGTGGCACTACATACTAGTCCTAATGTGTGGCACTACATACTATTCCTGATGGTGGCACTTACATACTAGTCCTGATGTGTGGCATCTGCATACTATCCTGATGTGTGACACATACATACTAGTCCTGATGTGTGGCACCTACATACTAGTCCTGATGTGTGGCACCTGCATACTAGTCCTGATGTGTGGCACTGCATACTAGTCCTGATGTGTGACACATACATACTAGTCCTGATGTGTGGCACTCTAACATACTATTCCTGATGTGTGGCACTACATACTATCCTGATGTGTGGCACCATACATCTATCCTGATGTGTGGCACTACATACTATCCTGATGTGTGGCACTGCATACTAATCCTAATGTGTGGCACCTGCATACTATTCCTGATGTGTGGCACATACATACTATTCCTGATGTGTGGCACATACATACTAGTCCTGATGTGTGGCATCTGCATACTATTCCTGATGTGTGGCACATACATACTAGTCCTGATGTGTGGCATCTGCATACTATTCCTGATGTGTGGCACATACATACTAGTCCTAATGTGTGGCATCTGCATACTATTCCTGATGTGTGACACATACATACTAGTCCTAATGTGTAGCATCTGCATACTTGTCCCGATTTGTGGCACATACATACTAGTCCTCAGGTGTGGAACCTACATACTAGGCCTGATGTGTTCTACCTACATACTAGTCCTGATGTGTGGCATCTGCATACTAGTCCTGATATATGGTACATTCATACTAGTTCTCAGGTGTGGCACCTACATACTAGTCCTGATGTGTTCCACCTACATACTAGTCGTGATGTGTGGCATCTGAATACTAGTCTTGATATATGGTACATACATACTAGTCCTCAGGTGTGGCACCTACATACTAGTCTTGATGTGTGGCACCTACATACTAATCCTAATGTGTGGCACCTGTATGGTGTTCTGACGTGTGGCACCCTTATATAATGTTCTGATGTGTAGCATCTGTATGGTGTTCTGATGTGTGGCACCTATATGGTTTTCTGATGTGTGGCACCTATATGGTTTTCTGGTGTGTGGCATCTGTATGGTGTTCTGATGTAAGGCACCTGAACGGTGTTCTCATGTGTGGCACCTTTATGGTGTTCTGATGTGTGGCACCTTTATGGTTTTCTGGTATGTTACACCTGTATAGTGTTCTGCTGTGTGGCACCTGTATGGTATTCTGAAGTGTGGCACCTACATGGTGTTCTGATGTGTGGCACCTATATGGTGTTTTGGTATCTGTTAAGTATATGGTTGAATGATAGTTTGTTAAACTCATTAAATGAGACCACATTTTGGATGGCACTGCAGTAGACCTTCCTAGTGAGAGGTAAAGGTCACATACCTTGTAGTAAAACAAAAACGCCAACAAGAAGAGGACCCAAGATGAATGACATTTGGTGCAACTTTAAAGCAAATGTTCACTAGATTGTGGAAATCGACTGCAAACCCTCTGTATGGAACGGTAGGATGGATGAGATCCACTATAAGCCCTCTGTATGGAACTGTAGGATGGATGAGATCCACTGTAAACCTATGTATGGAACTGTAGGATGGATGAGATCCACTGTAAACCTCTGTATGGAACTGTAGGATGGATGAGATCCACTGTAAACCTATGTATGGAACTGTAGGATGGATGAGATCCACTGTAAACCTCTGTATGGAACTGTAGGATGGATGAGATCCACCATAAACCCTCTGCAAGGAACTGTAGGATAGATGACATCCACTGTAAACCTTTGTATGGAACTGCAGGATGGATGAGATCCACTATAAACCTATGTATGGAACTGTAGGGTGGATGAGATCCACTGTAAACCCTCTGTATGGAACTGTAGGATGGATGAGATCCACTGTAAACTTCTGTATGGAACTGTAGGATGAATGAAATCCACTGTAAACATATATTACGATCTTAAGCTGAAAGAAACTGAATTTCCGTAAGATATGAGTCGCTGGATGGCCCACTTACCAATGGGATCTACGTGGGTGAGGTGGTCGGTAAAGTCCCGCCTGCCCACGTACACAGACAGCTTCCCATTAGGGGCGCTCTTGCGGTATACATGGAAGGAGAAGACCATTTGCTGTACTATTGGGCGACTGGTCACCTGCAGGTCAGATAATGTGGTCAGGCAAAAGGAAAGGAGGTAAAGATGAGATGTCAGAGAATTGGTGTAGCAAATGGGTGAGGATGGAATGACGGATGATGATAGAAAACATGTGGATATGAAGAAAAAACAAAACAATTATGACGTGAAGAAAGCGAGGAGATACTTCTCACTCCACGGCTTCCATACTACTTAGTGAACGTGGCATGGTTTGGCTGCATGCTTCCAAGAGCAAGTATCCACCTTCTAGTAGGCACTTACACAACATATGGATGAAGACCCGTGTTCCTACCTGATCATCTTGATAAATGATGCCTTAATGGACGTAACTCTAAATGGAAGTACAGTATGTCGACGATTACATCGCCGGTATTATTAGTGTTGATAAAAGCTATCTTTTGTGTGGGTGTTTTGGGGTGCCAGGAATGGAATCTATCAAGCTAAACTGAAAGAGCTGTACTGGTAAAGGATGGGTGAGGCCCTCCGTCGGACCGGGGGGGGGGTCTAGCTGTCGGTTTAGCACAGTTTATGGCAGCGGAAGGTTTCTCATACAACCAGATACTTTACAACCCGTTTCCTCCACTTGTTACACTTGGCCCTGCGTTTAGACACTAACTAAACCTCCCCCATCCTTGTTCCTAGACTTGAACTGAAGAGATCTGTCTCTATCGCATTCCACCTGGTTCCTGCCATCTCTACTGCCGGCCTATCCCTGGGAGGCCCATGATCCTTCTGATATCTCCATCCATCTCCTCTCTCCCTTCAGGAGTGACCAACGACCGTTTGTCGATACAATCACCAGTCGGCCTTTCATCCATCTCTAACACAACATAATGTTCTTCCACCTGACAACATCTCCATTAGGCCCTTCACCCACGCCTAATACGCCAGCGCAGATCTAATATAACTGTTAAAGGTAAAATATTTCTACGTAAGAAACTTTCATCACATTATATATATTCAACAACCTGAAATAATAGTATTAAATGAAAATGATGGCGGTAATAGCTACAAGGCTAAATCCTTTTTCAACTGTTGAGTATTGAGCACTGGAAAACCACTACCAGATGTAGAAGGTGCAAAGACTATTTCTACCATTAAAATGTTATATAAATACAGATATGTAGGTGTTAGTGGTGTATACTTTTCGTTCAAGAAGAAGAAAAAAGTTTATTAAATGATGAGCTATTTTTTCTGTTTGAGTTCATCCCTAGAGAATCCCACTGCAGTTGGACCAGAGAACTGTTTCCACTTACACTTTCCTGTAAAATTTCCATGGTAGCATATTTTGTCCATAGTATATTGTTTATGTATCAGTTTTCTCCCTGCCGGCTGTTAAGCCGGAGGGAATGGTGAATGGAAAGGTGCCGAACTATCTTGTCTCTACCACCGATAATATCATGACAAGATAACCTCGTGACATATCTAAGGCTTTTGATAGGGATTGGCATCGAGGTCTCATTTCTAAGCTTCCCTCCCTCACTTTGCTCCTTCATATCTAGCTTCCTCTCCGGCTGATCTATCTCTGTGGTTGTTGATGGATCAGCTTCCCTCCCTTTAATACATTAACAGCGGTATCCCTCAAGGTTCTACCCTGTCCCCTACACTTCTCCCTTTTTCAACGTTTTCTCTCCATAAATAATGCATTCATACGCTGATGACTCAACACTGCATTTATCTACATCCTTCAATTCTTCTCCCTCTTCTCCCACTCGATCTGCATCGTGTCTCGACACAGCTTCCTCAATAACCTCAGACTTGGACGAGATGTGGATGTGGACAAAATCTTGTTAAGCTTAATGCTTCCCATACCCAAATTCTACCCATCTCTCTATCGAAAACACTCTCGTCTCTCCTTTGACGGTTCTGTAATTCCACCTCTTGACTAAATGAACATACTTGGTATTACGGTAACATCACTCTTCCTTGGGAAGCCCACAATACAGGAATAGCTAAGTCTGCCTCTAAGAAGTAGGGTGTCCTGTTTAGACGTCGAAATTTCTCTTCTGAACAGTTGTTCCGTTTATACAAGGGATTGCATTCGCTTTTGCATGGAGTACTGCTGCCACATCTGGGGTGGCTCCAGCTCTGTATGCTCACTTGACAGAACCGAGTCGTAAGTGATCCGACTTATTAAATGTCCCAGGGTAACTTCCAAACTTGACCCCCTTGCCCTACGCCGCAATGTTTGTTTACTTTCCCTCTTCTATAGGTATTACTTTGGTTTTTGCTCCCAAGAGCTGTCTGTCTTTGTGCCCCCACCACCAGGCTAGACCACGTAATACTCGAAAAGCTACTGCGTCACATGATTATTGTGTGGCCATCGGCGACTCAAGGGTGGGTGGTTCTGATAACTGCTTCTTTCCCTGCACCTCGAAGCTTTGGAACCCTCTACATTCTCATGTTTTTCCCAATAACTAAGACCTCGCACATTTCAAAGGACAGGTCTTCCACTTCCTCCACAATTCGTAAATACTTTCCTTGGTCTTTTCTTTTTCCGTTTCATAATTCTCTATAATTCAATTAAGGCCCGGCCTTGATGTGGACTTTTGTCCGTGACTGGAGCCTTCAACATAAAAAAAAAAAAAAAAAAATCATCAGCTCTCCTAATGTCTATCTCTTCTATATAACTGCTTCTCTCACAGACCCTTACACCCCTCCCTCACTCACACTTTCCCTCTTCACATATGCCTCCCTCATCCTTGTCTCCTTTACATCTATATGCCTCACACCTGTCTCATTCACTATCACCTCCATCCCTGTCTGTTTCACAGCTGCCTCGCTCACTCTCATATAAGTAATCCTCCATGCAGGGTTTGCGTCACACACAGGGTGAGGGACAAGCCACAGCTAGTGCTCTTGTGTGACGCCACTTACCCTCTGATGATAATATCTGGAGATTACCACCTGATCCCTACACCCACCCTTACTCCTGATCCCTACACCCACCCTTACTCCTGATCCCCACTCCTCTACTCCCACTTCTGACTATCCACACCCACCCTTGCTCCTGTGTGAGGATGAAAGGTGCGTGGTGGAGTGTGTGAGGTGGGAGGTACGTGGTGGGGTGTGTGAGGGTGGGAGGTGTGTGGTGGAGTGTGTGAGGGTGGGAGGTACGTGGTGGAGTGTGTGAGATGCGTGGTGGAGTGTGTGAGGGTGAGAGGTGCGTGGTGGAGTGTGTGAGGGTGGGAGGTGCGTGGTGGAGTGTGTGAGGGTGGGAGGTGTGTGGTGGAGTGTGTGAGGGTGGGAGGTGTGTGGCGGAGAGTGTGAGGGTGGGAGGTACGTGGTGGAGTGTGTGAGATGCGTGGTGGAGTGTGTGAGGGTGAGAGGTGCGTGGTGGAGTGTGTGAGGGTGGGAGGTGCGTGGTGGAGTGTGTGAGGGTCGGAAGTACGTGGTGGAGTGTGTGAGGGGTGGGAAGTGCGTGGTGGAATGTGTGAGGGTGGGAGGTGCGTGGTGGAGTGTGTGAGGGTGAGAGGTGCGTGGTGGAGTGTGTGAGGGTGGGAGGTGCGTGGTGGAGTGTGTGAGGGTGGGAGGTGTGTGGTGGAGTGTGTGAGGGTGGGAGGTGTGTGGCGGAGAGTGTGAGGGTGGGAGGTACGTGGTGGAGTGTGTGAGATGCGTGGTGGAGTGTGTGAGGGTGAGAGGTGCGTGGTGGAGTGTGTGAGGGTGGGAGATGCGTGGTGGAGTGTGTGAGGGTGGGAAGTACGTGGTGGAGTGTGTGAGGGGTGGGAAGTGCGTGGTGGAATGTGTGAGGGTGGGAGGTGCGTGGTGGAGTGTGTGAGGGTGGGAGGTTCGTGGTGGAGTGTGTGAGGGTGGGAGGTACGTGGTGGAGTGTGTGAGGGTGAGAGGTGCGTGGTGGAGTGTGCGAGGGTGGGAGGTGCGTGGTAGAGTGTGTGAGGGTGGGAGGTGCGTGGTGGAGTGTGTGAGGGTGGGAGGTACGTGGTGGAGTGTGTGAGGTTGAGAGGTGCGTGGTGGAGTGTGCGAGGGTGGGAGGTGCGTGGTGGAGTGTGTGAGGGTGGGAGGTGCGTGGTTTGGCTGAGGGAAGACTGATAAGTGCAGGGAAGGAGGTTAAGATGGGATCTCATGGTAACCCTTACATACTTCAGCTGGCACCATGTTGGTGCGAGACCAGAGGTGGAGCAAGAGAGATGGAACATCATGCCTCAGCAAAGGGGGGAGGGGGGGGGGGGGATAGAAGGAACAACACTGCCTCAGCAGCGGGGGAAGGGTCAGGAAGGAAAGGACAATATTGATGATAATGATGGTTGACGATGATGATAATGATGGTTGACGATGATGATAATGATGGTTGACGATGATGACAATGATGACAATGATGGTTGACGATGATGACAATGATGACAATGATGGTTGACGATGATGATAATGATGGTTGACGATGATGACAATGATGGTTGACGATGATGATAATGATGGTTGACGATGATGATAATGATGGTTGACGATGATGATAATGATGGTTGACGATGATGATAATGATGGTTGACGATGATGATAATGATGGTTGACGATGATGACAATGATGGCAATGATGGTTGACGATGATGACAATGATGGTTGACGATGATGACAATGATGGCAATGATGGTTGACGATGATGACAATGATGACAATGATGGTTGACGATGATGACAATGATGACAATGATGGTTGACGATGATGATAATGATGGTTGACGATGATGACAATGATGACAATGATGGTTGACGATGATGATAATGATGGTTGACGATGATGACAATGATGCAATGATGGTTGACGATGATGACAATGATGGTTGACGATGATGACAATGATGACAATGATGGTTGACGATGATGACAATGATGGTTGACGATGATGACAATGATGGCAATGATGGTTGACGATGATGACAATGATGACAATGATGGTTGACGATGATGACAATGATGGTTGACGATGATGACAATGATGACAATGATGGTTGACGATGATGATAATGATGGTTGACGATGATGACAATGATAGCAATGATGGTTGACGATGATGACAATGATGGTTGACGATGATGACAATTATGGTTGACGATGATGACAAAGATGACAATGATGGTTGACGATGATGATAATGATGGTTGACGATGATGACAATGGTGGTTGACGATGATGACAATGATGGTTGACGATGATGACAATGATGGTTGACGATGATGACAATGGTGACAATGATGACAATGATGACAATGATGGTTGACGATGATGATAATGTTGGTTGACGATGATGACAATGATGACAATGATGGTTGACGATGATGACAATGATGGTTGACGATGATGACAATGATGGTTGACGACTGATGACAATGAGGCAATGATGGTTGACGATGATGACAAATGATGACTGAAGATGATGACAATGATGACAATGATGGTTTGACGATGATGACAATGATGACAAATGATGGTTTGACGATGATGACAATGATGACAAGATGATGACGATGATGACAATGATGATTAAGACAAGATGATGACAATGATGACAATGATTGTTGACGATGATGACAATGATGGTTGACGAATGATGACAATGATGGACAATGATGGGTTGACGATGTTGAAATGATACCGATGATGATACGATGATGACGAATGATAACTGATGGTTGACGCTGATGACAATGATGACAATGATGGTTGACGATGATGACACTGATGGTTGACGATGATGACATAAGATGCAATGGCTGACGATGATGACAACTGATGACAATGATGGTTTGACGATGATGACTAATGATGGTGACGATGATGACAAATGATGCTCATGCTGGCTGACGATGATTGAAAATGATGGTATGACGATGATGACATGGATGGGTTGACGATGATGACAATGATAGTTAGTGGACGATGATTGGTGACGAATGACATGGTTGACGATGATGACAATGCATGACAATGAGTGGGTTGACGATGATGACAATGATGGTGTGACGATGAATGATGCAATGATGGTTGACGATGATGATAATGATGGTTGACGATGATGACAATGATTGACAATGATGGTTGACGATGATGACAATGAGTTGACGATGATGACATGAGACAATGATGGTTGACGATGATGATAATGATGGTTGACGATGATGACAATGATGTGATGGTTGACGATGATGACAATGATGGTTGACGGATGCATATGATGGTTGACGATGATGACAATGATGGTTGACGATGATGACAATGATGGACAATGATGGTTGACGATGATGACAATGATGACAATGATGGTTGACAATGATGGCAATGATGGTTGACGATGATGACAATGATGGCAATGATGGTTGACGATGATGACAATGTTGGTTGACGATGATGACAATGATGACAATGATGGTTGACGATGATGACAATGATGACAATGATGGTTGACGATGATGACAATGTTGACAAAGATGACACTGTTAACGATGATGACAATGATGGTTGACGATGACAATGATGGTTGACGATGATGACAATGATGGTTGACGATGATGACAATGATGACAATGATGGTTGACGATGATGACAATGATGATAATGACAATGGTGGTTGACGATGATGACAATGATTGTTAACGATGATGACAATGATGGTTGACGATGATGACAATGATGGCAATGATGGTTGACGATGATGACAATGATGACAATGATGGTTGACGATGGTGACAATGTGGTTGGACAGATGATGGACAATGATGAACAATGATGGTGACGATGATGACAATGATGGCAATGATGGTTGACGATGATGACAATGATGGTTGACGATGATGACAATGATGACAATGATGGTTGACGATGGTGACAATGATGGCAGTGATGGTTGACGATGATGACAATGATGGTTGACGATGGTGATAATGATGGTTGACGATGATGACAATGATGACAATGATGGTTGACGATGGTGACAATGATGGTTGAGGATGATGACAATGATGACAATGATGGTTGACGATGATGACAATGATGGTTGACGATGATGACAATGATGACAATGATGGTTGACGATGGTGACAATGATGGTTGACGATGATGACAATGATGACAATGATGGTTAACGATGATGACAATGATGGTTGACGATGATGACAATGATGGTTGACGATGATGACAATGATGGTTGACGATGATGACAATGTTGACAAAGATGACACTGTTAACGATGATGACAATGATGGTTGACGATGATGACAATGATGGTTGACGATGATGACAATGATGGTTGACGATGATGACAATGTTGACAATGATGGTTGACGATGATGACAATGATGGTTGACGATGATGACAATGTTGACAAAGATGACACTGTTAACGATGATGACAATGATGGTTGACGATGATGATAATGATGGTTGACGATGATGATAATGATGGTTGACGATGATGATAATGATGGTTGACGATGATGACAATGATGGTTGACGATGATGACAATGTTGACAATGATGACACTGTTAACGATGATGACACTGTTGTCGATGATGACACTCTTACATACAGCTTACACTAAGTGTTTTTAGCTACGACATAAAGTGTTCTCATTTGTCGACTGTGACTGCTGATGACGCTGATAATGTATGTTGTTGATGCTTACTCCGTCAACAACCCTGACACTGTCTGTTGTCCAAGATGACACACAAAAATGTAATGTCTGACATTAAAAACTTACAAGGAATTAATCAGTTCAAAATAAAAACGAATTAAACGCTGCTCACACAGACATTGGGCAAAAAAAGGCATAAAGTGAGAGCCACAGCCCCAGGGGGTGGTAGGACCAGCCTGGAGCCCTGGCAGGTGGTAGGCCTAACCAGCCTGGAGCCCTGGCAGGTGGTAGGACCAGCCTGGAACCCTGGCAGGTGGTAGGACCAGCCTGGAGCCCTGGCAGGTGGTAGGACCAGCCTGGAGCCCTGGCAGGTGGTAGGACCAGCCTGGAGCCCTGGCAGGTGGTAGGACCATCCTGGAGCCCTGGCAGGTGGTAGGACCAGCCTGGAGCCCTGGCAGGTGGTAGGACCAACAGGAGCTCTGGGAGGTGGTAGGACCAACAGGAGCCCTAGGAGGTGGTAGGACCAACAGGAGCTCTGGGAGGTGGTAGGACCAACAGGAGCTCTGGGAGGTGGTAGGACCAACAGGAGCCCTAGGAGGTGGTAGGACCAACAGGAACTCTGGGAGGTGGTAGGACCAACAGGAGCTCTGGCAGGTGGTAGGACCAACAGGAACCCTGGGAGGTGGTAGGACCAACAGGAGCCCTGGGAGGTGGTAGGACCAACAGGAGGTCTGGGAGGTGGTAGGACCAACAGGAACTCTGGGAGGTGGTAGGACCAACAGGAACCCAGGGAGGTGGTAGGACCAACAGGAGCTCTGGGAGGTGGTAGGACCAACAGGAGCCCAGGGAGGTGGTAGGACCAACAGGAACCCTGGGAGGTGGTAGGACCAACAGGAGCCCTGGGAGGTGGTAGGACCAACAGGAGGTCTGGGAGGTGGTAGGACCAACAGGAATCCTGGGAGGTGGTTGGACCAACAGGAGCCCTGGGAGGTGGTAGGACCAACAGGAGCTCTGGGAGGTGGTAGGTCCAACAGGAGCTCTGGGAGGTGGTAGGACCAACAGGAACTCTGGGAGGTGGTAGGACCAACAGGAGCCCTGGGAGGTGGTAGGACCAACAGGAGCTCTGGGAGGTGGTAGGACCAACAGGAGCTCTGGGAGGTGGTAGGACCAACAGGAACTCTGGGAGGTGGTAGGACCAACAGGAGCTCTGGGAGGTGGTAGGACCAACAGGAGCCCTGGGAGGTGGTAGGACCAACAGGAGCTCTGGGAGGCGGTAGGACCAACAGGAGCTCTGGGAGGTGGTAGGACCAACAGGAGCTCTGGGAGGTGGTAGGTCCAACAGGAGCCCAGGGAGGTGGTAGGACCAACAGGAGCCCTGGGAGGTGGTAGGACCAACAGGAGGTCTGGGAGGTGGTAGGACCAACAGGAGCCCTGGGAGGTGGTAGGACCAACAGGAGCCCTGGGAGGTGGTAGGACCAACAGGAGCCCTGGGAGGTGGTAGGACCAACAGGAACCCTGGGAGGTGGTAGGACCAACAGGAGCCCTGGGAGGTGGTAGGACCAACAGGAGCCCTGGGAGGTGGTAGGACCAACAGGAGCCCTGGGAGGTGGTAGGACCAACAGGAGCCCTGGGAGGTGGTAGGACCAACAGGAACTCTGGGAGGTGGTAGGTCCAACAGGAACTCTGGGAGGTGGTAGGACCAACAGGAGCCCTGGCAGGTGGTAGGACCAACAGGAACTCTGAGAGGTGGTGGGACCAACAGGAGCTCTGGGAGGTGGTAGGACCAACAGGAGCCCTGGGAGGTGGTAGGACCAACAGGAACTCTGGGAGGTGGTAGGACCAACAGGAGCTCTGGGAGGTGGTAGGACCAACAGGAGCCCTGGGAGGTGGTAGGACCAACAGGAACCCTGGGAGGTGGTAGGACCAACAGGAGCCCTGGGAGGTGGTAGGACCAACAGGAACTCTGGGAGGTGGTAGGACCAACAGGAGCCCAAGGAGGTGGTAGGACCAACAGAAACTCTGGGAGGTGGTAGGACCAACAGAAACTCTGGGAGGTGGTAGGACCAACAGGAGAGAGAGAGAACGGTACTTACCGCGGACGTGAGCCGACACCTACTGGGGAAGATCCACTCGCGACGCAGGAACAGCCAGCCCTCCTGAGCACAGCACCGCTGACTCGTCAACTGTGGTGGTGGTGGTGGTGGAGAACATCATCACTACCACGTCATCTGTGGTGGTGGTGGGGCCCACGACCATTTTAAGTATGGTGGTGGTGGAGTGCACCACCACTGCCACGTCAACAGTAATGGTGGTGGTGGTGGTGGTGGGATAGGCTGTGATGGTGGAACAGGTTATGATGGTAAAACAGGTTGTGGTAGTGAAAGGTTGTGGTGGTGGGACAGGTTGTGATGGTGGGACAAGTTGTGGTGTTGGGACAGGTTGTGGTGGTGGGACAAGAAATGGTGGCAGAACAGGTTGTGATGGAGGGACAGGTTATGGTGTTGGGACAGGTTGTGGTGGTGGGACAGGTTATGGTGTTGGGACAGGTTATGGTGTTGGGACAGGTTATGGTGTTGGGACAGGTTGTGGTGGTGGGATAGGTTGCGTTGGTGGGTGAGACTGCGATGGTGGGACAGGATTTGGTAGTGGGAGAGGTTGTGGAGGTGGAACAGGGTGTGGTGGTGGGACCTTACTATGACCTCTACCTTCAGCCTCTGACCTTACCATGACCTCTATCTTCCGCCTCTGACCTTACCATGACCTCTACCTTCAGCCTCTGACCTTACCATGACCTCTACCTTCAGCCTCTGACCTTACCATGACCTCTACCTTCAGCCTCTGACCTTACCATGACCTCTACCTTCAGCCTCTGACCTTACCATGACCTCTACCTTCAGCCTCTGACCTTACCATGACCTCTACCTTCAGCCTCTGACCTTACCATGACCTCTATCTTCAGCCTCTGACCTTACCATGACCCCTACCTTCAGCCTCTGACCTTACCATGACCTCTATCTTCAGCCTCTGACCTTACCATGACCTCTACCTTCAGCCTCTGACCTTACCATGACCTCTACCTTCAGCCTCTGACCTTACCATGACCTCTACCTTCAGCCTCTGACCTTACCATGACCTCCATCTTCAGCTTCTGACCTCTGTTCTTGTGTGTAACTTCTAGGTGTCGTCTTACAACACACACACACACCTGAGACACACAACCAAACATCCGGACCAAAACTGGAAAGTTCACTTATGTCTGCCGGCAGGGACGGCATGCGGGAGGGGGCCCACGTCACGGACGGACGTCTTTCCCAGAATTTCGTTTATAAGTCAGCTGACCTGTTTACACACACACTTGTTGGGGAATCCCGCAACACAGCCTCGCTGGAGTGAAGCTGACCTCTGTCACCAAGGCATTGCTACCATTAGCGAGAACAAGCACCTCCCTTCTTTATTTATATTCTTTATCTTTGGAAAGCTTGTTTCAAAGAGACTGTAGCTGTAAGTGCGATGAAAAAGTTAGACGTCATGAGTTACCCTGCGTTAGACAACAAATGTAGGAGCCAGGCGACGAAAGGTCCCCATGTGTCAGACGACCAGTGGAGAAGCCTGGTCTCCCTGTGTTAGACGACAAGTGGAGGCACGACGACAGGTCCCTCTGCGTAAGATGACTATTAAAGGAGCCAGGAAGACATGTACCCCTGTAGACTCCACCTGAGGCGGGCAACACCAACCCCCCACGAGCCACAGTGTAGGCACAACAGCGAGATACTGGATAATCCTTCGCCTCACACTTCCAGATCAATCAAGTTGGGTCAAGCGACATGGTCCCCTGCTCGAGCCAGCACAAGCACCGTGATGCCACACCTCAGGTGTGTGTGAGGTTTTATGGAATGTTCCTGTGCTACATATCTAGTGAGTGATGGTGTATGTAGTGTTGTTGTGCCACATCTACAGTGTGATGGTTTCTGTAGTGTTGCTGTGCCACATCTACAGTGTCAATGGTGTCTGTAGTGTTGTTGTGTCACATCTAGTGTGTGATGGTGTCTGTAGTGTTGTCGTGTCACATCTACAGTGTGATGGTGTCTGTAGTGTTGTTGTGTCACATCTAGTGTGTGATGGTGTCTGTAGTGTTGCTGTGCCATATCTGGTGTGTGATGGTGTCTGTAGTGTTGTCGTGTCACATCTACAGTGTGATGGTGTCTGTAGTGTTGTTGTGTCACATCTAGTGTGTGATGGTGTCTGTAGTGTTGCTGTGCCATATCTGGTGTGTGATGGTGTCTGTAGTGTTGTTGTGCCACATCTACAATGTGAGGGTGTCTGTAGTCTTGCTGTGTCACATCTAAAGTGTGAGGGGTGTCTGTAGTGTTGCTGTGCCACAGCTACAGTGTGATGGTGTCTGTAGTGTTGTTGTGCCACATCTGGTGTGTGAGGGTGTCTGTAGTGTTGTTGTGCCACATCTGGTGTGTGAGGGTGTCTGTAGTGTTGCTGTGCCATATCTGGTGTGTGATGGTGTCTGTAGTGTTGTTATGCCACATCTACAATGTGAGGGTGTCTGTAGTCTTGCTGTGTCACATCTAAAGTGTGAGGGGTGTCTGTAGTGTTGCTGTGCCACAGCTACAGTGTGATGGTGTCTGTAGTGTTGTTGTGCCACATCTGGTGTGTGAGGGTGTCTGTAGTGTTGTTGTACCACATCTATAGTGTGAGGGTGTCTGGAGTGTTGTCGTGCCATATATTTGGTTTGTGAGGGTGACTGGAGTGTTACTGTGCTATATAACTGCTTGTGAATGTGTGTGGAGTGCTGCTGTGTCATATATTCAGATTGTGAGGGTGCTTGGAGTGTTACTGTGCCATATATCTGACTTGTGAAGGTGCGTGGATTGTCGTTGTGCCATATAACTGGTTTGTGAAGGTGTCTGGAGTGTTGTGCGTCGGAGGTGTGGGTGAGGACAAGTACAGTCGTGATGGGGGGGGGGGGGGGGTTGAAAGGCAAGGTCAAGGCCAAGTGGTGAGGGCGGATCCTGATGCTGAGAAGGAGGGAGGGTTCCTGGTGCTGGGAGAGGATAGGCCTTGGTGGTGAGGAGGGAGGGAGGGAGAAAGCTTCCTGGTGCAGGAGGGAGGATGGGTTCTTGTGCTTGGAGAAAAGGATGGTTCCTGGCGCTTGGAGGAAGGATGGGTCCTGGGTCTTGGAAAGAGGATGGTTCCTGGTGCTGGTTGAGAGGATGGGTCCTGGCGTTCGGAGGGAGGATGGGTCCTGGTGTTCAGAAGGAGGATGGGTCTCGGTGTTTGGAGAGAGGATGGGTCCTGGTGTTCAGAGGGAGGATGGGTCCTGGTGTTCAGAGGGAGGATGGGTCTCGGTGTTTGGAGAATGGATGGGTCCTGGTGTTCAGAGGGAGGATGGGTCCTGGTGTTCAGAGGGAGGATGGGTCCTGGTGTTCAGAGGGAGGATGGGTCCTGGTGTTCAGAGGGAGGATGGGTCCTGGCGTTCGGAGGGAGGATGGGTCCTGGAGTTCAGAGGGAGGATGGGTCCTGGTGTTCAGAGGGAGGATGGGTCCTGGCGTTCGGAGGGAGGATGGGTCCTGGAGTTCAGAGGGAGGATGGGTCCTGGTGTTCAGAGGGAGGATGGGTCCTGGTGTTCAGAGGGAGGATGGGTCTCGGTGTTTGGAGAATGGATGGGTCCTGGTGTTCAGAGGGAGGATGGGTCCTGGTGTTCAGAGGGAGGATGGGTCCTGGTGTTCAGAGGGAGGATGGGTCCTGGCGTTCGGAGGGAGGATGGGTCCTGGAGTTCAGAGGGAGGATGGGTCCTGGTGTTCAGAGGGAGGATGGGTCCTGGCGTTCGGAGGGAGGATGGGTCCTGGAGTTCAGAGGGAGGATGGGTCCTGGTGTTCAGAGGGAGGATGGGTCCTGGTGTTCAGAGGGAGGATGGGTCTCGGTGTTTGGAGAATGGATGGGTCCTGGTGTTCAGAGGGAGGATGGGTCCTGGCGTTCGGAGGGAGGATGGGTCCTGGAGTTCAGAGGGAGGATGAGTCCTGGTGTTCAGAGGGAGGATGGGTCCTGGTGTTCAGAGGGAGGATGGGTCCTGGTGTTCAGAGGGAGGATGGGTCCTGGTGTTCAGAGGGAGGATGGGTCCTGGAGTTCAGAGGGAGGATGGGTCCTGGTGTTCAGAGGGAGGATGGGTCCTGGTGTTCAGAGGGAGGATGGGTCCTGGCGTTCAGAGGGAGGATGGGTCCTGGTGTTCAGAGGGAGGATGGGTCCTGGTGTTCAGAGGGAGGATGGGTCCTGGTGTTCAGAGGGAGGATGGGTCCTGGTGTTCAGAGGGAGGATGGGTCCTGGTGTTCAGAGGGAGGATGGGTCCTGGAGTTCAGAGGGAGGATGGGTCCTGGTGTTCAGAGGGAGGGTGGGTCCTGGCGTTCGGAGGGAGGATGGGTCCTGGAGTTCAGAGGGAGGATGGGTCCTGGTGTTCAGAGGGAGGATGGGTCCTGGTGTTCAGAGGGAGGATGGGTCCTGGTGTTCAGAGGGAGGATGGGTCCTGGAGTTCAGAGGGAGGATGGGTCCTGGTGTTCAGAGGGAGGATGGGTCCTGGTGTTCAGAGGGAGGATGGGTCCTGGCGTTCAGAGGGAGGATGGGTCCTGGTGTTCAGAGGGAGGATGGGTCCTGGTGTTCAGAGGGAGGATGGGTCCTGGTGTTCAGAGGGAGGATGGGTCTCGGTGTTTGGAGAGAGGATGGGTCCTGGTGTTCGAAGGGAGGATGGGTCCTGGTGTTCAGAGGGAGGATGGGTCCTGGTGTTCAGAGGGACGATGGGTCCTGGTGTTCAGAGGGAGGATGGGTCTCGGTGTTTGGAGAGAGGATGGGTCCTGGTGTTCGAAGGGAGGATGGGTCCTGGTGTTCGAAGGGAGGATGGGTCCTGGTGTTCAGAGGGACGATGGGTCCTGGTGTTCAGAGGGAGGATGGGTCTCGGTGTTTGGAGAGAGGATGGGTCCTGGTGTTCGAAGGGAGGATGGGTCCTGGTGCTGGTAGGAGAGGGGGAGGGTGATGGTCCTGGCGCTTGTAGGCAGGGGGATGTTCCTGGTGCTGCTGGGAGGGAGGAAGGGATGTTTCTGGTGCTGGTAGGTAGGGGATATGAACCTAGTACTGGGAGTGTTTCCTCCCTTGGTAGTATAAACTGAGTGTTTCCTCCCTTGGTAGTACAACCTGAGTGTTTCCTCCCTTGGTAGTACAACCTGAGTGTTTCCTCCCTTGGTAGTGTAACCTGAGTGTTTCCTCCCTTGGTAGTACAACCTGAGTGTTTCCTCCCTTGGTAGTACAACCTGAGTGTTTCCTCTCTTGGTAGTACAATCTGAGTGTTTCCTCCTTTGGTAGACCAACCTGAGTGTTTCCTCCCTTGGTAGTATAACCTGAGTGTTTCCTCCCTTGGTAGAACAACATGAGAGTTTCCTCCCGTGGTAGTACAATCTGAGTGTTTCCTCCCTTGGTAGTACAATCTGAGTGTTTCCTCCCTTGGTAGTACAACATGAGTGTTTCCTCCCTTGGTAGTACAACATGAGTGTTTCCTCCCTTGGTAGTACAACATGAGTGTTTCCTCCCTTGGTAGTACAACATGAGTGTTTCCTCCCTTGGTAGCACAACCTAAGTGTTTCCTCCCTTGGTAGTACAATCTGAGTGTTTCCTCCCTTGGTAGTACAATCTGAGTGTTTCCTCCCTTGGTAGTACAACATGAGTGTTTCCTCCTTTGGTAGAACAACCTGAGTGTTTCCTCCCTTGGTAGTATAACCTGAGTGTTTCCTCCCTTGGTAGTACAACCTGAGTGTTTCCTCCCTTGGTAGTACATCCTGAGTGTTTCCTCCCTTGGTAGTACAATCTGAGTGTTTCCTCCCTCGGTAGTATAACCTGAGTGTTTCCTCCCTTGGTAGTACAATCTGAGTGTTTCCTCCCTTGGTAGTATAACCTGAGTGTTTCCTCCCTTGGTAGTACAATCTGAGTGTTTCCTCCCTTGGTAGTATAACCTGAGTGTTTCCTCCCTTGGTAGTACAATCTGAGTGTTTCCTCCCTTGGTAGAACAACCTGAGTGTTTCCTCCCTTGGTAGTATAACCTGAGTGTTTCCTCCCTTGGTAGTACAATCTGAGTGTTTCCTCCCTTGGTAGTACAATCTGAGTGTTTCCTCCCTTGGTAGTACAACATGAGTGTTTCCTCCTTTGGTAGAACAACCTGAGTGTTTCCTCCCTTGGTAGTATAACCTGAGTGTTTCCTCCCTTGGTAGTACAACATGAGTGTTTCCTCCGTTGGTAGTACAACATGAGTGTTTCCTCCTTTGGTAGAACAACTGAGTGTTTCCTCCCTTGGTAGTATAACCTGAGTGTTTCCTCCCTTGGTAGTACAACATGAGTGTTTCCTCCTTTGGTAGAACAACCTGAGTGTTTCCTCCCTTGGTAGTATAACCTGAGTGTTTCCTCCCTTGGTAGTACAACATGAGTGTTTCCTCCCTTGGTAGTACAACATGAGTGTTTCCTCCTTTGGTAGAACAACCTGAGTGTTTCCTCCCTTGGTAGTATAACCTGAGTGTTTCCTCCCTTGATAGTACAACCTAAGTGTTTCCTCCCTTGGTAGTATAACCTGAGTGTTTCCTCCCTTGGTAGTACAATCAGAGTGTTTTCTCCCTTGGTAGTACAACCTGAGTGTTTCCTCCCTTGGTAGTACAATCTGAGTGTTTCCTGCCTTGGTAGTATAACCTGAGTGTTTCCTCCCTTGGTAGTACAATCTGAGTGTTTCCTCCCTTGGTAGTATAACCTGAGTGTTTCCTCCCTTGGTAGTACAATCTGAGTGTTTCCTCCCTTGGTAGAACAACCTGAGTGTTTCCTCCCTTGGTAGTAAAACATGAGTGTTTCCTCCCTTGGTAGTACAATCTGAGTGTTTCCTCCCTTGGTAGAACAACCTGAGTGTTTCCTCCCTTGGTAGTATAACCTGAGTGTTTCCTCCCTTGGTAGTACAACCTAAGTGTTTCCTCCCTTGGTAGTATAACCTGAGTGTTTCCTCCCTTGGTAGTACAATCTGAGTGTTTCCTCCCTTGGTAGTACAATCTGAGTGTTTCCTCCCTTGGTAGTACAACATGAGTGTTTCCTCCTTTGGTAGAACAACCTGAGTGTTTCCTCCCTTGGTAGTATAACATGAGTGTTTCCTCCCTTGGTAGTACAACATGAGCGTTTCCTCCCGTGGTAGTACAATCTGAGTGTTTCCTCCCTTGGTAGTACAACCTGAGTGTTTCCTCCTTTGGTAGAACAACCTGAGTGTTTCCTCCCTTGGTAGAACAACATGAGCGTTTCCTCCCGTGGTAGCACAATCTGAGTGTTTCCTCCCTTGGTAGTACAACCTGAGTGTTTCCTCCTTTGGTAGAACAACCTGAGTGTTTCCTCCCTTGGTCGTATAACCTGAGTGTTTCCTCCCTTGGTAGTAACATGAGTGTTTCCTCCTTTGGTAGAACAACCTGAGTGTTTCCTCCCTTGGTAGTATAACCTGAGTGTTTCCTCCCTCAGTAGTACAACATGGGTGTTTCCTCCCTTAGTAGTACACCCGGGGTGTTTCCTCCCTTAGTAGTACACGCTGAGTGTTTCCTCCTTTAGTAGTACAACCGCACATCACGTGTTGTGACCTGCACCAATGGACTATGCCAACCCTGCTGTATATCACATATTTACCTCAGCTACAAACATCTGGAAGACTTGTCACAAATCTACGTTGTATATTTAGTCTTGGGTTGGACTGGTGTTCCCTCCTCGGGGAGGTGGGTATTGTTTTCCAGCAGCTGGGCTCTGTATGTGGAAAGTCCGGCCCCAGGGGTGTCTCCATCACAGCCGACTGGTGTTTCTGCGGGAGGAGTGGGCATTTCGTACCTTAGGGGGATTCCACCGCAGCCGGACTCTATCTGGAGAAGGACTGGAAATCTCGTCCCCCGTGGAGCACTCCAGTGCAGCCGGACGCTCTGTTCCTCGGTGGTGGGAGCTCTCCCACAGCCCGACAGTATGTCTGGGGGAAGACGGGGGAAGTCCGTGGTCGCGTGGGTCCACTGCTCAAGTGGTCATTTGTTCCCTGAATCACCAATTCTAAAGTTTGCCGCTTACCTTGGTGTTCTCGAGATGTTATATTTCATGGTGTTGGCTATGATGTATGACACTGACGTAAGTGCTCGGCAGTGTGGCCCAGGGATATATAAAGAGCGGCCACGCTGGCAGGAACTCAGTTCTCCACTGAAGTCTCCACTAAACACACTACTTGTCTCTCCTCGTTACATGATCAGGTAAGTGCAGTGCTACATACCCACTCACAGTTTGTGGTCTCAGAATTACTTTGAACACATGATGGTGTTCAGGTACGTTCTACACCCGCAGTTATGTCAGGCACAGGCCACATCTCTTGTGATGTCATGCTCGGATCAACCCATGATTACATCAGACCCAGGCTACTTCCCGGGTGGTGTTAAGCATGGGCCACACTCATGGTGTTAACAGGTACGGGCCACAGCTCAAGTGATGTCAGGACCGAGCCACATTCTTCATGACGTTAGGTATGCGCCAGGTCAGGGTCCCACTGCTCATGATGTGAGGAATGGGCTATATCTCTGGTGAAGTCGGGCCCGGGACATATCCCTAGTGACGTCAAGCACGGGTCACATTCCTTGCAATGTCAGGCACAGGCCTTACACCTAGTGATGTCAGGCACGAGGAATACACCTTGAAATGTTAGACATGGGTAACTAGTATCACTGGTGACGGTAGGCCCGGGGTACACTCCTGGTGATGTCAGCTCACAACCTAGGTGATGTCAGGCCCGGGCGTCCGGCGGTAATATTGAGCATCACTGCATAAGAGAGAGCAATTTGCCCAAGAGAAGTTAGGAAAGAATTTTCGCAAGTTATTCCAGTCAACTTTGTTGAGGTGCACATATTTACGTTTAAAGGGGGCTGCTGGAAGGGAAGGTGCCATTAAAATAGATACATACATTTACGCGGGTATGATCACATGAGCCAAATGGGCGAGATTGTGTAGTTACAGACGGGTAAGTGAAAAACAGATCCAGAATATTAGGAGAGTGGTCGCAGCGGTCAGGAATATGAGTAGGGTGGGAGGTAATTTGCATTAGATAACTGAGAATGGAGGGCGTGAGGGGCTCCAACCCCCCACCATCCGAATGCGAGTAATTCAACCATGGTGAACGTTACAAACGCATAGGCAGATGATCTCAGCTTGCAGGTGAACGGATGTCACAGCCTCATGGCAGGACTTTAGATAGTAGAAGAGATAAAAGATTTGTTGAATTTTTGAGAGCAGCAGACGAAACAAAGGAAAACAGCGGTTGTTGGGAGACAAACCTTGGGCGAAATAACATCAAAGTTTGGGGACTCAAGGTCCTCGAGGCGTGCCATTGGTGTGTTGATGTTGGGATGAGCACAAACACCACAGTTGAGCCGTAATCGTGGTGATTATATTTGGACATGTAAAAAGGGCCTGAGAACATCATTAGACACTTGGGTCTCAGAGAGAAAGATATTAGGAGAGGTACTAGACAGATGGTGTCCATAAGATAGGTTACCTGAAAAATCACAAATGTTAGTAAAAAGTTAAGAAAAAAAGTCACTTATATTAGAGGTCGTGGGAGGGGCCGGTACTACTACTGTCTGAGCCCTCTCTCTCACTGGTAGTAAAGTCAGGCAGGAAGAAACACACACATTCTTAGCAGAGCATGATGCCAGGGACTAGGAGACATACGTTTGTTGGATTCTATCATGATAACATGATGGGTATGGCAAGAGAACTTATGTGAAGAAAATAAGTGGGGTTTGAATAGGTGTCCTGCGCTCGTAAGATGGTAGGACTAGCCTGTTTTCCCGTTCTGATGGGACAGTGAGTAAGGCCAGCAATCCTAACATGGAGGTAGTAAGATGGTTCTGGGCACTACTTTAATGCTCCTCAGTCTGGCCGGCTACTCAGCCATACATGGACCAACTTTGAAATCTGTTTGGGACTCCTTGTAGGTGTATGGTATCCTTTTCGCTCTTCAATTCCCTCATGACCTTTGCATTCCACGTAAACATATTCAGGTAAGAGTCGGTACCATTTAGCAAGCATTTACGTTGATCAGGATTACTTACGGTACAAGAGAACATGTGGCATTCCATTGGTATCCTAAACCAATTTCGAGAAGGCTAATCTGCCATGTACTTTTTGTTCTCTTCCACTAGTATTATAATCTATTATCCATCGAAGGAACCTATCCTTTATTCTTGTCAGTGTGTGTGTGTGCGTGTGTGAGTGTGTTTAATTCTTTATTTGTAGTTTACCAGGAAGGAGATTTAAGCTCGTTGGAACCCATCTCCTGAAACATTTTTTTACATCGTACTCTATAAACTTAAAACACAGTCCGCTTTTATTATTTCTATATTTAGTTTAATCTCTTCATCCACCATTCGTGTAATATGCTTCTTTACATTATGTCTAACAACTTTCTTCTTTAATTTCATATTATGACCTCTGGCTCTATCTATCCCCACATCTTTGGAAGAACTTTTCGGTTCACTCTCCTCTCTTCCATGCTGGGCAAATTTAAGGCCTCCAGCATTTCCCTGTAACTCGACCCTCTTAATTCTGGTTCCATATTTGTTTCTGTTCTCTAAACCTTCTCTGTTGGCACTTCGAGAAGTTTATGCTAGAATTGATGTAATGTAGAATGCAAACAACCAGCTGAATATTTTCCTCAAATATATACTTGAATACTGTAATATCTACCAGCAGGCAATTTGTCTCCTTAATGATGTCAACTGCCATGTCGCCCTCATACACAAAAGTCTACACCTTTCCTACCAGATGATCGGCATCTCGAGGCCTTTCACTGTGTCCCATCCTCATTTGTTTATATTCACTCGGTTTAAATTTCATCAGCCATGTGTGTGTGTGTGTCTGTGTGGTGTACGCTCGCGCGCGTGTTCAGTGACACTAATAATTCCCCTGCCACCCCGAGGTAATGAGTCCCTGGTAATCCCCACTAACTGCCCGCATCCGGCCTCCCCCATAACACACACAGCAAGGCTCTTTCGGCCAACATGATGTAGTGGTTACCGCTATGGGCAATAATTCAGCAAGGATCATCCTTGGGTTAGACCAGCTAGAGTTCGAATCTTGAGTAAGGCTATCAGCCAACACCGAACACAGGTGGTCATCTTCCCCTCAGGGCTGGTCGACAAATGGGTACCAGGTTTAGGTGTGTGTGTGTGTGCGTGTATATATATATATATATATATATATATATATATATATATATATATATATATATATATATATATATATTTCCTTTTTCATTTTACTTTGTCGCTGCCTCCCGCGCTAGCGAGGTAGAGCAAGGAAAAAGACGAAAGAATGGCCCAACCCACCCACATACACATGTATATACATACACGTTCACACACGCAAATATACATATCTATACATCTCAACGTATACATATATATACACACAAACATATACATATATACACATAATTCATAGTCTGCCTTTATTCATTCCCATCGCCACCCAGCCACACATGAAATAACAATACCCTCCCCCAGCATGTGCGCGAGGTAGCGTGAGGGAAATACAACAAAGGCCACATTCGTTCACACTCAGTCTCTAGCTGTCATGTATGATGCACCGAAAACACAGCTCCCTTTCCACATCCAGGCCCCACACAACTTTCCATGGTTTACTCCAGACGCTTCACATGCCCTGGTTCAATCCATTGGCAGCACGTCGACCCCGTATACCACATCATTCCAATTCACTCTATTCCTTGCCCGCCTTTCACCCTCCGGCATGTTCAGGCCCCGATCACTCAAAATCTTTTTCACTCCATCTTTCCACCTCCAATTTGGTCTCCCACTTCTCCTCGTTCCCTCCACCTCTGACACATATATCCTCTTGGTCAATCTTTCCTCACTCACTCTCTCCATGTGACCAAACCACTGAAATGGTTTGGTCACATATATATATTTTATTTATTTATTTATCTATTTTGCTTTGTCGCTGTCTCCCGCGTTAGCGAGGTAGCACAAGGAAACAGACGAAAGAATGGCCCAACCCGCCCACATACACATGTATATACATACACGTCCACACACGCAAATATATATATCTATACATCTCAATGTACACATATATATACAACACAGACATATACATATATACACATGTACACAATTCATACTGTCTGCCTTTATTTGTTCCCATCGCCACCTCGCCACACATGGAATAACAACCCCCTCCCCCCTCATGTGTGCGAGGTAGCGCTAGGAAAAGACAACAAAGGCCCCATTCGTTCACACTCAGTCTCTAGCTGTCATGTCATAATGCACCGAAACCACAGCTCCCTTTCCACATCCGGGCCCCACACAACTTTCCATGGTTTACCCCAGACGCTTCACATGCCCTGGTTCAATCCATTGACAGCACGTTGACCCCGGTATACCACATTGTTCCAATTCACTCTATTCCTTGCACGCCTTTCACCCTCCTGCATGTTCAGGCCCCGATCACTCAAAAATCTTTTTCACTCCATCTTTCCACTTCCAATCTGGTCTCCCACTTCTTCTCGTTCCCTCCACCTCTGACACATATATCCTCTTGGTCAATATTTCCTCACTCATTCTCTCCATTTGACCAAACCATTTCAAAACACCCTCTTCTGCTCTCTCAACCACACTCTTTTTATTTCCACACATCTCTCTTACCCTTACATTACTTACTCGATCAAACCACCTCACACCACATATTGTCCTCAAACATCTCATTTCCAGCACATCCACCCTCCTGCGCACAACTCTATCCATAGCCCACACCTCGCAACCATACAACATTGCTGGAACCACTATTCCTTCAAACATACCCATTTTTGCTTTCCGAGATAATATTCTCGACTTCCAAACATTCTTCAACGCTCCCAGAATTTTCGCCCCCCTCCCCCACCCTATGATTCACTTCCGCTTCCATGGTTCCATCCACTGCCAGATCCACTCCCAGATATCTAAAACACTTTACTTCCTCCAGTTTTTCTCCATTCAAACTTACCTCCCAATTGACTTGACCCTCAACCCTACTGTACCTAATAACCTTGCTCTTATTCACATTTACTCTTCACTTTCTTCTTTCACACACTTTACCAAACTCAGTCACCAGCTTCTGCAGTTTCTTACATGAATCAGCCACCAGCACTGTATCATCAGCGAACAACAACTGACTCACTTCCCAAGCTCTCTCATCCACAACAGACTGCATACTTGCCCCTCTTTCCAAAACTCTTGCATTCACCTCCCTAACAACCCCATCCATAAACAAATTAAACAACCATGGAGACATCACACACCCCTGCCGCAAACCTACATTCACTGAGAACCAATCACTTTCCTCTCTTCCTACACGTACACATGCCTTACATCCTTGAGAAAAACTTTTCACTGCTTCTAACAACTTGCCTCCCACACCATATATTCTTAAAACCTTCCACAGAGCATCTCTATCAACTCTATCATATGCCTTCTCCAGATCCATAAATGCTACATACAAATCCATTTGTTTTTCTAAGTATTTCTCACATACATTCTTCAAAGCAAACACCTGATCCACACATCCTCTACCACTTCTGAAACCACACTGCTCTTCCCCAATCTGATGTTCTGTACATGCCTTCACCCTCTCAATCAATACCCTCCCATATAATTTACCAGGAATACTCAACAAACTTATACCTCTGTAATTTGAGCACTCACTCTTATCCCCTTTGCCTTTGTACAATGGCACTATGCAAGCATTCTGCCAATCCTCAGGTACCTCACCATGAATCATACATACATTAAATAACCTTACCAACCAGTCAACAATACAGTCACCCCCTTTTTTAATAAATTCCACTGCAATACCATCCAAAGCCGCTGCCTTGCCAGCTTTCATCTTCCGTAAAGCTTTTACGACCTCCTCTCTATTTACCAAATCATTTTCCCTAACCCTCTCACTTTGCACACCACCTCGACCAAAACACCCTATATCTGCCACTCTATCATCAAACACATTCAACAAACCTTCAAAATACTCACTCCATCTCCTTCTCACATCACCACTACTTGTTATCACCTCCCCACTTGCTCCCTTCACTGAAGTTCCCATTTGCTCCCTTGTCTTACGCACTTTATTTACCTCCTTCCAAAACATCTTTTTATTCTCCCTGAAATTTACTGATACTCTCTCACCCCAACTCCCATTTGCCCTCTTTTTCACCTCTTGCACCTTTCTCTTGACCTCCTGCCTCTTTCTTTTATACCTCTCCCACTCATTTGCATTTTTTCCCTGCAAAAATCGTCCAAATGCCTCTCTCTTCTCTTTCACTGATAATCTTACTTCTTCATCCCACCACTCACTACCTTTTCTAATCAATCCACCTCCCACGCTTCTCATGCCACAAGCATCTTTTGCGCAAGCCATCACTGCTTCCCTAAATACATCCCATTCCTCCCCCACTCCCCTTACCTCCTTTGTTCTCACCTTTTTCCATTCTGTACTCAGTCTCCCCTGGTACTTCCTCACACAAGTCTCCTTCCCAAGCTCACTTACTCTCACCACTCTCTTCACCCCAACATTCTCTCTTCTTTTCTGAAAACCTCCACAAATCTTGACCTTCGCCTCCACAAGATAATGATCAGACATCCCTCCAGTTGCACCTCTCAGCACATTAACATCCAAAAGTCTCTCTTTCGTGCGTCTATCAATTAACACGTAATCCAATACGCTCTCTGGCCATATCTCCTACTTACATACGTATACTTATGTATATCTCGCTTTTTAAACCAGGTATTCCCAATCACCAGTCCTTTTTCAGCACATAAATCTACAAGCTCTTCACCATTTCCATTTACAACATTGAACACTCCATGTATACCAATTATTCCCTCAACTGCCACATTACTCACCTTTGCATTCAAATCACCCATCACTATAACCCGGTCTTGTGCATCAAAACCACTAACACACTCATTCAGCTGCTCCCAAAACACTTGCCTCTCATGATCTTTCTTCTCATGCCCAGATGCATATGCACCAATATATATATATATATATATATATATATATATATATATATATATATATATATTATATATTTTTTTTTTTATTATACTTTGTCGCTGTCTCCCGCGTTTGCGAGGTAGCGCAAGGAAACAGACGAAAGAAATGGGCCAACCCCCCCCACACACATGCATATACATACGTCCACACACGCAAATATACATACCTACACAGCTTTCCATGGTTTACCCCAGACGCTTCACATGCCTTGCTTCAATCCACTGACAGCACGTCAACCCCGGTATACCACATCGCTCCAATTCACTCTATTCCTTGCCCTCCTTTCACCCTCCTGCATGTTCAGGCCCCAATCACACAAAATCCTTTTCACTCCATCTTTCCACCTCCAATTTGGTCTCCCTCTTCTCCTTGTTCCCTCCACCTCCGACACATATATCCTCTTGGTCAATCTTTCCTCACTCATCCTCTCCATGTGCCCAAACCACTTCAAAACACCCTCTTCTGCTCTCTCAACCACGCTCTTTATATTTCCACACATCTCTCTTACCCTTACGTTACTCACTCGATCAAACCACCTCACACCACACATTGTCCTCAAACATCTCATTTCCAGCACATCCATCCTCCTGCGCACAACTCTATCCATAGCCCACGCCTCGCAACCATACAACATTGTTGGAACCACTATTCCTTCAAACATACCCATTTTTGCTTTCCGAGATAATGTTCTCGACTTCCACACATTCTTCAAGGCCCCCAGAATTTTCGCCCCCTCCCCCACCCTATGATCCACTTCCGCTTCCATGGTCCCATCCGCTGCCAGATCCACTCCCAGACATCTAAAACACTTCACTTCCTCCAGTTTTTCTCCATTCAAACTCACCTCCCAATTGACTTGACCCTCAACCCTACTGTACCTAATAACCTTGCTCTTATTCACATTTACTCTTAACTTTCTTCTTTCACACACTTTACCAAACTCAGTCACCAGCTTCTGCAGTTTCTCACATGAATCAGCCACCAGCGCTGTATCATCAGCGAACAACAACTGACTCACTTCCCAAGCTCTCTCATCCCCAACAGACTTCATACTTGCCCCTCTTTCCAAAACTCTTGCATTCACCTCCCTAACAACCCCATCCATAAACAAATTAAACAACCATGGAGACATCACACACCCCTGCCGCAAACCTACATTCACTGAGAACCAATCACTTTCCTCTCTTCCTACACGTACACATGCCTTACATCCTCAATAAAAACTTTTCACTGCTTCTAACAACTTGCCTCCCACACCATATATTCTTAATACCTTCCACAGAGCATCTCTATCAACTCTATCATATGCCTTCTCCAGATCCATAAATGCTACATACAAATCCATTTGCTTTTCTAAGTATTTCTCACATACATTCTTCAAAGCAAACACCTGATCCACACATCCTCTACCACTTCTGAAACCACACTGCTCTTCCCCAATCTGATGCTCTGTACATGCCTTCACCCTCTCAATCAATACCCTCCCATATAATTTACCAGGAATACTCAACAAACTTATACCTCTGTAATTTGAGCACTCACTCTTATCCCCTTTGCCTTTGTACAATGGCACTATGCATGCATTCCGCCAATCCTCAGGCACCTCACCGTGAGTCATACATACATTAAATAACCTTACCAACCAGTCAACAATACAGTCACCTCCTTTTTTAATAAATTCCACTGCAATACCATCCAAACCTGCTGCCTTGCCGGCTTTCATCTTCCGCAAAGCTTTTACTACCTCTTCTCTGTTTACCAAATCATTTTCCCTAACCCTCTCACTCTGCACACCACCTCGACCAAAACACCCTATATCTGCCACTCTATCATCAAACACATTCAACAAACCTTCAAAATACTCACTCCATCTCCTTTTCACAAGGAAACAGACGAAAGAAATGGCCCAACCCACCCCCAGACAAATGTATATACATACGTCCACACATGCAAATATACATACCTACACAGCTTTCCATGGTTTACCCCAGACGCTTCACATGCCTTGATTCAATCCACTGACAGCGCGTCAACCCCGGTATACCACATCGATCCAATTCACTCTATTCCTTGCCCTCCTTTCACCCTCCTGCATGTTCAGGCCCCGATCACACAAAATCTTTTTCACTCCATCTTTCCACCTCCAATTTGGTCTCCCTCTTCTCCTCGTTCCCTCCACCTCCGACACATATATCCTCTTGGTCAATCTTTCCTCACTCATTCTCTCCATGTGCCCAAACCATTTCAAAACACCCTCTTCTGCTCTCTCAACCACGCTCTTTTTATTTCCACACATCTCTCTTACCCTTACGTTACTTACTCGATCAAACCACCTCACACCACACATTGTCCTCAAACATCTCATTTCCAGCACATCCATCCTCCTGCGCACAACTCTATCCATATGTATATTTGCGTGTGTGGATGTATGTATATACATGTGTATGGGGGTGGGTTGGGCCAATTCTTTCGTCTGTTTCCTTGAGCTACCTCGCAAACGCGGGAGACAGCGGAAAAAAAAAAAAAAAAAAATATATATATATATATATATATATATATATATATATATATATATATATATATATATATATATACTATCCCTGGGGATAGGGGATTAAGAATACTTCCCACGTATTCCCTGCGTGTCGTAGAAGGCGACTAAAAGGGGAGGGAGCGGGGGGCTGGAAATCCTCCCCTCTCGTTTTTTTTTTTTTTTTTTTTTAATTTTCCAAAAGAAGGAACAGAGAATTGGGCCAGGTGAGGGTATTCCCTCAAAGGCCCAGTCCTCTGTTCTTAATGCTACCTCGCTAATGCGGGAAATGGCGAATAGTTTAAAAGAAAAAAAAAAAAAAAAATATATATATATATATATATATATATATATATATATATATATATATATATATATATATATATATCATACTATTCGCCTTTTCCCGTGTTAGCGAGGTAGCGTTAAGAACAGAGGACTGGGCCTTTGAGCGAATATCCTCTCCTGGCCCCCTTCTCTGTTCCTTCTTTTGGAAAATTAAAAAAAAAGAAAAAAAAGAGAGGGGAGGATTTCCAACCCTCCGCTCCTTTCCTCTTAGTCGCCTTCTACGACACGCAGGAAATGCGAGGGAAGTATTCTTTCTCCCCTATCCCCTATATATATATATATATATATATATATATATATATATATATATATATATATATATAGTGGTAGAGGATGTGTGGATCAGGTGTTTGCTTTGAAGAATGTATGTGAGAAATACTTAGAAAAGCAAATGGATTTGTATGTAGCATTTATGGATCTGGAGAAGGCATATGCTAAGAGTTCATAGAGATGCTCTGTGGAAGGTATTAAGAATATATGGTGTGGGAGGCAAGTTGTTAGAAGCAGTGAAAAGATTTTATCGAGGATGTAAGGCATGTGTACGTGTAGGAAGAGAGGAAAGTGATTGGTTCTCAGTGGATGTAGGTTTGCGGCAGGGGTGTGTGATGTCTCCATGGTTGTTTAATTTGTTTATGGATGGGGTTGTTAGGGAGGTGAATGCAAGAGTTTTGGAAAGAGGGGCAAGTATGCAGTCTGTTGTGGATGAGAGAGCTTGGGAAGTGAGTCAGTTGTTGTTCGCTGATGATACAGCGCTAGTGGCTGATTCATGAGAGAAACTGCAGAAGCTGGTGACTGAGTTTGGTAAAGTGTGTGAAAGAAGAAAGTTAAGAGTAAATGTGAATAAGAGCAAGGTTATGAGGTACAGTAGGGTTGAGGGTCAAGTCAATTGGGAGGTAAGTTTGAATGGAGAAAAACTGGAGGAAGTAAAGTGTTTTAGATATCTGGTAGTGGATCTGGCAGCGGATGGAACGATGGAAGCGGAAGTGAATCATAGGGTGGGGGAGAGGGCAAAAATTCTTGGAGCCTTGAAGAATGTTTGGTTGGAAGTCGAGAACATTATCTCGGAAAGCAAAAATGGGTAAGTTTGAAGGAATAGTAGTTCCAACAATGTTGTATGGCTACGAGGGGTGGGCTATGGATAGGGTTGTGTGCAGGAGGGTGGATGTGCTGGAAATGAGATGTTTGAGGACAGTATGTGGTGTGAGGTGGTTTGATCTGGTAAGTAATGAAAGGGTAAGAGAGATGTGTGGAAATAAAAAGAGTGTGGTTGAGAGAGCAGAAGAGGGTGTTTTGAAATGGTTTGGTCACATGGAGAGAGTGAGTGAGGAAAGATTGACCAAGAGGATATATGTGTCAGAGGTGGAGGGAACGAGGAGAAGTGGGAGACCAAATTGGAGGTGGAAAGATGGAGTGAAAAAGATTTTGAGTGATTGGGTCCTGAACATGCAGGAGGGTGAAAGGCGGGCAAGGAATAGAGTGAATTGGAACGATGTGGTATACCGAGGTCGACGTGCTATCAATGGATTGAACCAGGGCATGTGAAGCGTCTGGGGTAAACCATGGAAAGTTGTGTGGGGCCTGGATGTGGAAAGGGAGCTGTGGTTTTGGTGCATTATTACTTGACAGCGAGAGACTGAGTGATAACCAATGGGGCCTTTGTTGTCTTTTCCTAGCGCTACCTCGCACACATGAGGGGGGAGGGGGTTGTTATTCCATGTGTGGTGAGGTGGTGATGGGAATAAATAAAGGCAGACAGTATGAATTATGTACATGTGTATATATGTATATGTCTGTGTGCATATATATATGTGTACATTGAGATGTATAGGTATGTATATTTGCGTGTGTGGACATGTATGTAAATACATGTGTATATGGGTGGGTTAGGCCATTCTTTCGTCTGTTTCCTTGCGCTACCTCGCTAACGCAGGAGACAGCGACAAAGCAAAATAAATAAATAAAAAATTATATATATATATATATATATATATATATATATATATATATATATTTATTTATTTATTTATTATACTTGGTCGGTTTCCCTCTTCACTGAGGTAGCGCGAGGAAACAGACGAAGAATGGCCTTTCCACTCATTTTATATATATATATATATATATATATATATATATATATATATATATATATATGTGTGTATATTATATATATATATATATATATATATTCCCTGGGGATAGGGGAGAAAGAATACTTCCCACGTATTCCCTGCGTGTCGTAGAAGGCGACTAAAAGGGGAGGGAGCGGGGGGCTGGAAATCCTTCCCTCTCATTTTTTTTAATTTTCCAAAAGAGGGAACAGAGAATTGGGCCAGGTGAGGGTATTCCCTCAAAGGCCCAGGCCTCTGTTCTTAACGCTACCTCGCTAATGCGGGAAATGGCGAATAGTTTGAAAGAAAAATATATATATATATATATATATATATATATATGGTTTAAAAAGCGAGATATACATAAGTATACTTATGTAAGTAGGAGAGATGGCCAGAGAGCGTTATTGGATTACGTGTTAATTGACAGGCGTGCGAAAGAGAGACTTTTGGATGTTAATGTGCTGAGAGGTGCAACTGGAGGGATGTCTGATCATTATCTTGTGGAGGCTAAGGTGAAGATTTGTATGGGTTTTCAGAAAAGAAGAGTGAATGTTGGGGTGAAGAGGGTGGTGAGAGTAAGTGAGCTTGGGAAGGAGACCTGTGTGAGGAAGTATCACGAGAGACTGAGTACAGAATGGAAAAAGGTGAGAACAATGGAAGTAGGGGGAGTGGGGGAGGAATGGGATGTATTTAGGGAAGCAGTGATGGAATGCGCAAAAGATGCTTGTGGCATGAGAAGAGTGGGAGGTGGGTTGATTAGAAAGGGTAGTGAGTGGTGGGATGAAGAAGTAAGAGTATTAGTGAAAGAGAAGAGAGAGGCATTTGGACGATTTTTGCAGGGAAAAAATGCAATTGAGTGGGAGATGTATAAAAGAAAGAGACAGGAGGTCAAGAGAAAGGTGCAAGAGGTGAAAAAAAGGGCAAATGAGAGTTGGGGTGAGAGAGTATCATTAAATTTTAGGGAGAATAAAAAGATGTTCTGGAAGGAGGTAAATAAAGTGCGTAAGACAAGGGAGCAAATAGGAACTTCAGTGAAGGGCGCAAATGGGGAGGTGATAACAAGTAGTGGTGATGTGAGAAGGAGATGGAGTGAGTATTTTGAAGGTTTGTTGAATGTGTTTGATGATAGAGTGGCAGATATAGGGTGTTTTGGTCAAGGTGGTGTGCAAAGTGAGAGGGTTAGGGAAAATGATTTGGTAAACAGAGAAGAGGTAGTGAAAGCTTTGCGGAAGATGAAAGCCGGCAAGGCAGCAGGTTTGGATGGTATTGCAGTGGAATTTATTAAAAAAGGGGGTGACTGTATTGTTGACTGGTTGGTAAGGTTATTTAATGTATGTATGACTCATGGTGAGGTGCCTGAGGATTGGCGGAATGCGTGCATAGTGCCATTGTACAAAGGCAAAGGGGATAAGAGTGAGTGCTCAAATTACAGAGGTATAAGTTTGTTGAGTATTCCTGGTAAATTATATGGGAGGGTATTGATTGAGAGGGTGAAGGCATGTACAGAGCATCAAATTGGGGAAGAGCAGTGTGGTTTCAGAAGTGGTAGAGGATGTGTGGATCAGGTGTTTGCTTTGAAGAATGTATGTGAGAAATACTTAGAAAAGCAAATGGATTTGTATGTAGCATTTATGGATCTGGAGAAGGCATATGATAGAGTTGATAGAGATGCTCTGTGGAAGGTATTAAGAATATATGGTGTGGGAGGAAAGTTGTTAGAAGCAGTGAAAAGTTTTTATCGAGGATGTAAGGCATGTGTACGTGTAGGAAGAGAGGAAAGTGATTAATTCTCAGTGAATGTAGGTTTGCGGCAGGGGTGTGTGATGTCTCCATGGTTGTTTAATTTGTTTATGGATGGGGTTGTTAGGGAGGTAAATGCAAGAGTTTTGGAAAGAGGGGCAAGTATGAAGTCTGTTGGGGATGAGAGAGCTTGGGAAGTGAGTCACTTGTTGTTCGCTGATGATACAGCGCTGGTGGCTGATTCATGTGAGAAACTGCAGAAGCTGGTGACTGAGTTTGGTAAAGTGTGTGGAAGAAGAAAGTTAAGAGTAAATGTGAATAAGAGCAAGGTTATTAGGTACAGTAGGGTTGAGGGTCAAGTCAATTGGGAGGTGAGTTTGAATGGAGAAAAACTGGAGGAAGTGAAGTGTTTTAGATATCTGGGAGTGGATCTGGCAGCGGATGGAACCATGGAAGCGGAAGTGGATCATAGAGTGGGGGAGGGGGCGAAAATTCTGGGGGCCTTGAAGAATGTGTGGAAGTCGAGAACATTATCTCGGAAAGCAAAAATGGGTATGTTTGAAGGAATAGTGGTTCCAACAATGTTGTATGGTTGCGAGGCGTGGGCTATAGATAGAGTTGTGTGCAGGAGGATGGATGTGCTGGAAATGAGATGTTTGAGGACAATGTGTGGTGTGAGGTGGTTTGATCGAGTGAGTAACGTAAGGGTAAGAGAGATGTGTGGAAATAAAAAGAGCGTGGTTGAGAGAGCAGAAGAGGGTGTTTTGAAGTGGTTTGGGCACATGGAGAGAATGAGTGAGGAAAGATTGACCAAGAGGATATATGTGTCGGAGGTGGAGGGAACGAGGAGAAGAGGGAGACCAAATTGGAGGTGGAAAGATGGAGTGAAAAAGATTTTGTGTGATCGGGGCCTGAACATGCAGGAGGGTGAAAGGAGGGCAAGGAATAGAGTGAATTGGAGCGATGTGGTATACCGGGGTTGACGTGCTGTCAGTGGATTGAATCAAGGCATGTGAAGCGTCTGGGGTAAACCATGGAAAGCTGTGTAGGTATGTATATTTGCGTGTGTGGACGTATGTATATACATGTGTATGGGGGGGGTTGGGCCATTTCTTTCGTCTGTTTCCTTGCGCTACCTCGCAAACGCGGGAGACAGCGACAAAGTATAATAAAAATAAAAATATATATATATATATATATATATATATATATATATATATATATATATATATATATATATATATATCCTATATTTCCATTAAAATACATACTTATATGTAGGAATAAACGTATACAAAACAGAAACGCCATATATCCTTCAGCTCTGTTCTTTCTCCCACTCGATCTGCATCGTTTCTCGACACAGGTTCCTCAATAACCTCAGACTTGGATGAGATATTTCAGTGGATGTGGACAAAATCTTGTGAAGTTTAATTCTTCCAAAATCCAGTTTCTACCCATCTCTCTATCGGAAACTTCTCACAACATTCCTCTCTCCTTTGGCCGTTCTGTAATCCCACCTCTTGACTCAGTGACTATACTTGGTGTTACTGTAACATCCACTCTTTGTTGGAAACCCACATTACAGGAATAGTTAAGTCTGTCTTTAAGAAACTGGGAGTCCTATCTAAACATCGAAATTTCTTTTTTTCTGAACAGTTGCTCCGTTTATACAAGGACTGATCTGTCCTGCTTTCACATCTGGGGTAGTTCTAGTTCTGCATCCTTATTTGACAGAGTCGAAAGTGGTCCGACATCATTATACACTGTCCCAGGCTAACTTCAAATCTTAACCCTCTTGCTGTGTGCTGCAATGGGTTCACTTTCCCTCCTCTATAGGTATTACTTTGGTTTCTATTCCCGATAGCTGGCTGCTTAAGTGCCCCCACCACTACCTAGGCCACGCAATACTCGCCAAGCTGCTGCATCACTGACTATTATGTGGCCGTTGGTAACTCAAGGTCGGGCTGTTTTGATAACTGTTTCTTTCCCTGCACCTCGAAGCTTTGGAACTCTCTATCCATTCATGCGTTTCCCAATAACCACAACCTGGTACATTTTAAAAGGCGCATCATTCACTTCCTTCAAAATTCGTCAATACTTTCCCTTGCATAATTATCTGCATAATTATCTGCATGGCTTGGCTTCGATGGGGATTTCTATCCATCAATGGAACCTCCAACATTAAAAGAGAAAAGTTTAGATCGGGCAACACTGACCTTTGCACATGCACTACCATACCTGAAGGGAATGGCTAGTGCAGGTTGTGATGTTAAACCTAGGGTGCTGGTTCAGGCTGTGGTGTTACATCTGAGGTGCTGGTACAGGGTATGGTGTTAAACCTGGGGTGCTCTTCACACCTTGGATGCTGGTTGAGGATGTGGTGTCATACATGGGGTGCTGGTGCAAGTTGTGGTGTTACACTATGGGTGCTGCTGGAGGCTGTAGCTTTACAGCATGGATTGCTGGAGAAGTTCCATGTGCTACACTCAAGTAAACAATATATAAAACAAAGTGGCGAACTTAACACCGGCCGCTCCTGATCCGGCCTTGGATACTGTTCTTGTTCCAGTTGTGATATCACCCTGTTTGACCTCCTTCCTTTTCTTGACAGGATGGTGATGGTGCGTGTGGTGAGCCTGACACTAGTGTGCCTGGTGACCCAGCTGGCCCTAGCTGCCCCCAAAGTGGGCAACTGTTCCACCAGTAGTGACTGTGAACCGTCCGCCTGCTGCCTCCTGGGTACGTAAACCTCCATAACCCACACACCAACCCAAACTCACAACCCCAGTGTAGCAAGAGGCATACCAACCCACACTCTGACACTCGTAATCTTTCAGTTGTATTATTACAATTTGGCTCGAGATACAGCAGGTGTAGAGCACACTGCAGTTATTGACAAAACTGCATGTGTTGGGAAGACCACAAGTGTAGAGAACACTGCAGGTATAGGGGATAAGCAGGAGCAGAGAACACTGCAGGTGTAAAGAACAGCGCCAAAGTACACTGCAGGTGTAAAGAACAACAACAATGTATGGAACACTGCAGGTACAGGACACTTCCACCAAAGGTGAAAAGAACAAGACAAGGGTAGAAAACACTACATGTGTAGGGAATACTGCAGGTGTAGAGAACACTGCAGGTATAGGAAAATTCAACAAAGGTGTAGAGAACACAGCTGGGATAGAAAAAATTACAGGTGCAGGGAACACTGCAGGTGTACAGACAACCACAAGTACAGGCATCACCACTGGTGTAGGAAACACCAGAGGTGTAGATAACCCTGCAGGTGTAAAAAACATCACAGGTGTATTGAACACTGTAGGTCTAGAAAACTACTGGTGGAAACACTGCAGGAGTAGGGAACATTAAGGATGTAACAAAAACTGCAAGTGTAAGGAACAAAATGGGTGTGAAGACCACTGAAGGTGTAGGAAACACCAAAGGTTAAAGAACACTTCAGCTGCAGGGAACACTGCAGGTGTAGAGAAACCTGCAGGTTTATGGAACACTGCAGGTGTAGAGAACACTACAAGTGTAAGGAACAATGCAGTAATAGAGAAATCTGCAAGTACAGGGAACATTACAAATGTGGGAAAATCAAAGGTGTAGGGATAATTGCAGGTTTAGAAAACACTACAGGGGAAGAAAACACTGCAGGTGTAAAGAACCCTATAGGTATAGGAAGCACTGCAGGTGTAAAGAACAATACAGGTATATGGAACACTGAAGTATAAAATACTGAAGTTGTAAAGAACACTGCAAGTGTAGGGGACACTGAAGGTGAAGAGAACACTACAGTTGAAGAAATAGTCTAGGATACCAAGCAGGTGTAGAGAATGATGGGAAATACAATGAGCACTGCAGGTGAAGAGAACACTGCAAGTGTAGGGAACACTGCAGATTTAGATAATACCACAGAAGTAGGGAATACTGCAGGTGTACAAAACACCACAGATATAGGGAGCACTGAAGGAATAGAGAACACTTAAGGTGTAGGGAACACTACAAGTAAAAGAAACACTGAAGATGAAGGAAACTCTGCAGAGTTACATGGCACAACAGGTGTAGTAATCACAACAGGTGTAGGAAACACTGCAGGGTAAGGGAATACTGTAGGCTTAGGGAATACACAAGTGCAGGACAAATTACAAGTGTAGATTAAACTGCAGGCATAGAGAGCAATGTAGGTGTAAGATACACCACAGGTGTAAGGAACATCATAGGTGTAAGCCATGCCACAGGTGTATACGGAACACTGCAGGTGCAAGGGAAGCTCAGATTTATGGGACACAGCAAATTTAGGGACATGGCAGATGGAAAGAACTTAGCAGATAAAAGTGAAAACAAGTATAAGGAACTCAGCATACAACAACAGATGTAGAAAACAAATCATGCATAGATGAAGGGTTTCCCCAGCAGAGTACACACGGAACAGTTAATGTTGGAGCACCTTGGCATGGTACTCAGGCTACAGCTAACACATTACCTCCCCTGCAGGGTATAGACATTACAAAATAATGCTGGGTACATTAAGGCTAACATAGGGCCTCCCCTGAAGGGTACACATGGTATAGCTTATGCAGGGTCTCTTCTGTATGGTAAAGCTAACACAAGATCTCCCCCATACAAGGCACGCAAGATCTCCCCATACTGGGCACACAAGATCTCCCAATACTGAGCTCACAAGATCTCCCCATACTGGGCACAAAAGATCTCCTCTATACAAGGCACGCAAGATCTCCCCATACTGGGCACACAAGATCTCCCCATATAGGGCATACAAAATTTCCCCATACTGGGCACACAAGATCTCCTCTATACAAGGCATGCAAGATCTCCCCATACTGGGCACACAAGATCTCCCCACATAAGGAACACAAGATCTCCCAATACTGGGCACATAAGATCTCCCCGTACTGGGCACACAAGATCTCCCCATATAGGGAACAAAAGATCTCCCAATACTGGGCACACAAGATCTCCCCATACTGGGCACACAAGATTTCCCCATTCAGGGCACAGAAGATCTCCACATACTGGCTACACAGGATCTCCTCATACAGGGCACAGAAGATCTCCCCATACTGGGCACAGAAGATCTCCCCATACTGGGCACACAAGATCTCCCCATACTGGGCACACAAGATCTCCCCATACAGGGCACAGAAGATCTCCCCAAACAGGGCACAGAAGATCTCCCCATACAGGGCACAAAAGATCTCTCCATACAGGACACACAAGATCTCCCCATACTGGGAACACAAGATCTCCCCATACAGGGCACATAAGATCTCCCCATATAGAGACCATAAGATCTTCCCATACTGGGCACACAAAATCTCCCCATACAGGGCTTGCCTGGCAAGGTACACACGGTAGAACTCACACAAGATCTCCCTGCCATGCTAAAGATGGTGCATCTAAAGAAGGATCTCCTGGCAGGTACATACGGCATAGCAAATGCAGGATCTCCCCAGCAGGGTACACAAGGTACGGCAAATGTGGGATCTCCCCAGAAGGGTACACAAGGTACAGCTAATGTAGGGACTCCCCAGCAGGGTACACAAGGTACAGCTAATGCGGGATCTCCCCAGCAGGGTACACATGGTACAGCTAATGTAGGATCTCTCCGGTATGGCATACACGGTACAGCTACTGCATGGTCTCTCCGGCTGGGTGTACACAATACAGATAATGCACGGTCTCCCTGGCTGGGTGTACACGATACAGATAATGCAGGGTCTCCCCAGCTGGGTGTACACGATACTGATAATGCAGGGTCTCTCCGGCTGGGTGTACACGATACAGATAATGCAGGGTCTCCCCGGCTGGGTGTACACGATACAGATAATGCAGGGTCTCCCCGGCTGGGTGTACATGATACAGATAATGCAGGGTCTCCCCAGCTGGGTGTATGTGGTACAGTAATGCAGGATCTTGCCAGTTGGCTACACACGGTACAGTTAACACAAGGTCTCCCGAGCAGGGTACAACTAATGAAAGATCTGCCCGACAGGTTACACACGGCACAGCTACCCGTACTGTGAACCGCGGGGAGACGTCAACTCTTGGTGTCGGCTGATGGGTCAGCCGCAGGAGCTGATACTTTCCTACCCCAACGGCCTTGAGGTGACCTGCTGACACTCTCCCCTCGTTCTCACTGCTGACACTCTCCCCTTATTCTTTCTAATAACATTCTCCCCTCACTACCGACACTGTCCCCTTCCTCTCTCATTAAACTCTTCACTAACAGTTACTGCTGACAAACTCCACTCACTCAATGCTGTCACACTCCCCGAATTCTTACAGTTACCACTTTCTCCTTACTCTCTTTGCTGACACAACCATCTCAATCTTATAGCTGACACTCCCCTCTCACTCTCACTGCTCCAACTCACTTCCCTCACTCTTACTGCTAACATACTGCCCTCACTCTTACTGTTAAATTTTTCACTCACTTGTACTGCTAATCCTCTTCTCTCACTCTCATTGCTGCTATTCCCCTCACTCTTACTGATGACACACTCTTCACATGCTCATTGCTTACATTCTCCCCTCACTATCACTGCTGACACTCCCAAATCACTCTTACACGTAATATTCTCCCCTAACTCATACTGCTGATACTCTCCTCTCACACACTGTTGATATCTCTTACTGCTTGCAAACTCTCCCCTCACTCTTAATGCTGACACTCCTCTTATTCTAAAAGCTAATATTCTCACTTTGCTTGCAATGTTGACACTCTCCCCTTGATCTTACTAACGCTTTCCCCTCGCCTTCACTGCTAATACTCTTTCATCACTCTCATTTCAGACCCTCCCCTCACCCTCACTATTGGCACTCCACTTACTTTCACTGCTGATACTCTCCCTTAACTTGCACTGCTGACAACTTTCTCCTCGCTGTCACTGCTAACACTCTCCTCACTCACTACTGACAAGTCTCCCCTCACTCTCACCGCTAACACTACCCTTAATCTCACCGCTAACTCTCCCCTTACTCTCACTGCTAACACTCTCCCCATAATCTCACACTGACACTCTCCCCTTACTCTCACACTGACAATCTCCCCTTACTCTCACTGCAGGCACCCTCCTCTTACTCTCACTGCTAACACTCTCCCCTTACTCTCACTGCTAACACTCTCCCCTTACTCTCACTGCTGAAACTCTCCCCTTACTCTTACTGCTAACACCATATTAATTCTTGCTACTGATACTCACCTTTCACTCTCACTGCTGACATTCTCCCTTACTCTTACTTATGATAAAATAACCTTACTCTAACTGCTGACACTTGCCCCTCATCCTCAGTGCTGATAATCTCACCTCACTCTTACTGCTGACACTCCCCTTGCTCTCACTGCCAGCAATATCAACTCAGCTTCACTACTGATGCTCTCTACTCACTCTCACTACTGATACTTTCCCCTTACTCTCGCTGCTCATATCTTTCTCCTCAGTCATTAATGACACTCTCCTCTTACTCTATGCGGTCAAGTCTTCACTCACTCTTACTGCCAACACTCTACCCTTACTCTCATTGCTAACACTCTTTCTTTAATCTCACTGCCAAATTCTCCACTCACTCTTATTGCTGACACTCTACTGACTCTTGCTGCTGATACTCCTCTGTTCTCACAGCTGATATCCCCCCCCACTCACTCATACTGCTAGCACTCTTTACCAACTGCTATTGCTGATACTCTCCTTTCATTCTCACTGTTGACATTCCCCTTATCTTAACTGTTGATACTGTCACTAATGACACTCCATTTACTCTTGTTGCTAACACTCTCCCCTGACTCTCACTGCTGACAATCCTTCTATCACTCTTTGCTAATGCTCAACCCTTTCTTATACTGCTGACACTCTTCCCTGACTCTCACTTTGTTGACACTTCCTCTCACTCTCTCAGCTAACACTCTTCCTTCATTTTCACTACTGAAACCCAAACCAGTATGCCAAATACTAATCAATCAATCTAAAGTCAGTATTTAGCTCAAATGATTACTAGGATGAACACTCAAAAATATAACCATAACAGAAGGTAACATAATTGATGCAAATGATCAACTAAAAGAAAATTCTGTATCAAGGTCCCATGGAATCCTGGCAATATTTCTATTAAAGATTAAAAAACAATAGCTCAACCTCTCAAAATACTACTTGGGCAAAAGGCAGACTAACCCATCATAATAGACAAACACAAGGTGGCATAAATTACATCAGTGCATGAAGGGGAACCAAACTGTTGCCAAAACAATGTAGACCAGTCAGCCTAACATTATACAAAATGTACTTGTGAGAGTGATGAAGAACTGTATATTAGAATATCTTATTTCAACAAACAATGGCCAACACTGAAACATACTTAGTAAGAGCTCACAAACATAAGTACTCCCTAACTATAATGACATATGAACCTCTTATGACAGGAAAAAAGATGGATACTGTCTTTCTATATTTTACAAAAGTATTTGACAACATTAATTATGGAGTATGACTGTAGAAAGTAGTAAAATAATAAATGGAAAATAGGAAAAAGGATAAAAAAACTGTGATCAAAAGAAAGTTTGATATTGGTTGCAAATGAAAATGTCAGATGTGCTTCTACGAGTCTCACAAAGAAAAGCATTAGCTTCAATACACTTCATTATTATTTCTGACACAGATATAGAAGTGAAAATAAGAGTTCTGTTAGGAGCTTTGTTGAAGACACAAGTTAATAAAGCAATGGAAATAAATGAAGACCAAGGAAAAATGCTAATTGATTTGGACACAGTACAAAAATGGGTGGGAGATAATAAAAAGGATTTAACATGAAAATTTTGAACAAATACACCATGGAAAAATAAACTGCATCTCAGCACCTGCATACAAAGGCCCCACACTCTATAGAAATAAAAGTGAAAACAATGGCAAAGATTTCAGGAATAAAACTAATGAAAACCCTAAATCTAGCTAGTGGGCATGAGATAATTCTCTTCAGCAGAATAATAAGTGGTATGATAATGAGAACCTTTAAAACAAAGAAAAGGAGCTAATGAAAGATTTTAAAGTATATATATATATATATATATATATATATATATATATATATATATATATATTTTTTTTTTTTTTTTTTTTTTTTTTTTTATACTTTGTCGCTGTCTCCCGCGTTTGCGAGGTAGCGCAAGGAAACAGACAAAAGAAATGGCCCAACCCCCCCCCCCCATACACATGTACATACACACGTCCACTCACGCAAACATACATACCTACACAGCTTTCCATATATATATATATATTTTTTTTTTCGCTGTCTCCCGCGTTTGCGAGGTAGCGCAAGGAAACAGACGAAAGAAATGGCCCAACCCACCCCCATACACATGTATATACATACGTCCACACACGCAAATATACATACCTACACAGCTTTCCATGGTTTACCCCAGACGCTTCACATGCCTTGATTCAATCCACTGACAGCACGTCAACCCCGGTATACCACATCGCTCCAATTTACTCTATTCCTTGCCCTCCTTTCACCCTCCTGCATGTTCAGGCCCCGATCACACAAAATCTTTTTCACTCCATCTTTCCAACTCCAATTTGGTCTCCCTCTTCTCCTCGTTCCCTCCACCTCCGACACATATATCCTCTTGGTCAATCTTTCCTCACTCATTCTCTCCATGTGACCAAACCATTTCAAAACACCCTCTTCTGCTCTCTCAACCACGCTCTTTTTATTTCCACACATCTCTCTTACCCTTACGTTACTTACTCGATCAAACCACCTCACACCACACATTGTCCTCAAACATCTCATTTCCAGCACATCCATCCTCCTGCGCACAACTCTATCCATAGTCCACGCCTCACAACCATACAACATTGTTGGAACCACTATTCCTTCAAACATACCCATTTTTGCTTTCCGAGATAATGTTCTCGACTTCCACACATTCTTCAAGGCTCCCAGAATTTTCGCCCCCTCCCCCACCCTATGATCCACTTCCGCTTCCATGTTTCCATCCGCTGCCAGATCCACTCCCAGATATCTAAAACACTCCACTTCCTCCAGTTTTTCTCCATTCAAACTCACCTCCCAATTGACTTGACCCTCAACCCTACTGTACCTAATAACCTTGCTCTTATTCACATTTACTCTTAACTTTCTTGTTTCACACACTTTACCAAACTCAGTCACCAGCTTCTGCAGTTTCTCACATGAATCAGCCACCAGCGCTGTATCATCAGCGAACAACAACTGACTCACTTCCCAAGCTCTCTCATCCCCAACAGACTTCATACTTGCCCCTCTTTCCAAAACTCCCTTTTACTAATAATCTGTCTTTATTTCCCATGTTGCTTAAATTCTCTAATGTAAATGTTGCCTTCAGCAACAACAGTACTATAAAGAATATCTTAATCAGGGACTCACCAGAAAGTTCTGCAGGATGCATCTGTTGAGTACCATGTAGAAATTGTGATAAGTTTTATGTTGGGCAGACTGGTAAGGGTCTTTCTGTTAGACTTAAGCAACATAAATATAGTATAAGAACAGGGCAAGAATCAAATGCCTTGTCTAATCATGAAAGAAATTATGATCACTGTACTGACTGGAGTAATGCCATCTCATTTATTTACTCTAACTCCTGTAACACAAGAAATATCATTGAATCTTCTATTATCAAAAATACAAAGAACTGTAACATTAACATTAGTGAAGATCTATACAAACTGGATAGCTTTTTGATAAAATTTGTAAACAGTTCCCCTTGTCCACGTAATAAGTTTATGGCATGCTTGATGCCAGACTCGAATGTACCTGACCTTCATTCGGGTAGTCACTTGTTTACCAAATGGTGTCCTAGATACTTCTCTGCTTTGTATGTCAACTGACTTATACTTCTTTCTTGTATGTCCCCTGATGATGTGATTGTTACACGAAAGTGCACTTGGGAACTTATTGTGTTTCACTTCCCTGTGGACTCATAAGAATAGATATCATTATTATCATTATCATTATGCATGACAGCCATTTCCCACGTCAGTGAGGTAGTACCAGGAAACAGATGAAGGAAGAATGGCCCATCCACTCATCTACACATATATATACATAAATGCCCATACACGCATATACTCATATACATATCAACGTATATGCATCTACACATATATACATACACATACATATACAAATATACCCATGTACATATTCATATATATCCTTATGTAAACCAGACATCCAAATTCTCAACCAACCACTAAGGGAGGATGAACAGTTGGGATGACTGTGGACTGACTGCCACAAATAGGATTCAGACCTTCAAGCAGCCCATGAATGCATCATGGTCAGTAATGTTAACACTACACCATGGTTTTGTGACTGGGTGATGGTGAAATATGCTGAGTGTGTTGTGGCTAGTGATGTGGTTGAGTGATGATGCCAGGTGCTGTTGTGGCTGGGTGATGGTGCTAGGTGCTGAGTGTGTTGGTGTTGTTTCTGAGTGATGGTGGCAGGTGCAGGGTGAGTTTCTCCTGGTGATGGTGCCAAGTGGTGAGTGCATTGTGGCTGTGTGATGGTGCTAGGTGCTGAGTGTGTTGATGTTGTTTCTGGGTGCTGGTGGCAGGTGCTAAGTGAGTTTCTGCAGGTGATGGTGCCAAGTGGTGAGTGCGTTATGGCTGGTGTTGTGGATAAGTGATTGCAGAGGGTGCTGAGTGTGTTGCTGCTGTGTTATGCCTGGGTTTTGGTGTCGAGTGCTGCATGCGTTGTTGCAGGCATTGTGACTGAGTGCCGGAGGGAGGTATTAATGGTGCGTGTTCATCAACAGGTAGAGGTGGAGGCAGTGTACATCGGTATGTGCCCTTGCAGGGCAGGTCTTGTATGCTCTGAGACCCCCTCAACCTGTCAGCAGCCATCCTACCCTTCACACTCTTACAAAGAAAACTTCATGGACCTCAACTAACTACCACCAACTGAGGGGCTCACCAGACATTCATGGCCACCAGTTTACTGCTGCAGTGGCCCTGATTTCTTGGTGTGGGTGGTCCTCGTCACTTGGTGTAAGTCATCATAGCGACTTACAAGAATTGTAACCTGAGTTACAATCCTTGCCAGGTGGCCTTACTTTTGCCTTCCTATACTGGAAGCACGTGAGGTATGCACCAGGAGAGGACCACCATCACCAACGGTGACCACTGTACCTGTGGTGTGCCAAGATCCCTGAAACAGGAGAGGACCACCATCACTACTGCCACCAGTGACCACAACACCTGCGGTCTGCCAAGCTCCCTCCACCAGGAGAGGACCAACACTAATGACCACAGAATCTGTGGTCTGTTAAGCTCCCTGCACCAGGAGAGGACCACTACCACCATCAGTGACCACAGCACCTGTGGTCTGTCAAGCTCCATGCACCAGGAGAGGACCAGTACCACCACTAATGACCACAGCACTTGCAGTCTGCCAAGCTCCATGCACCAGGAGCGGTCCACCACCACGACCAATGACCACAGTACCTGTGGTCTGCCAAGCTCCCTGCACCAGGAGAGTACCACTACCACCATCAGTGACCACAGCAACTGTGGTCTGCAAAACTGGACACTACAGTCACTGTGCCCAAACATTAAGCCCATTATCTATAATATAATGAATGCTTTTCAGTGGTGGTGTGTGGAAAAAAAAGGTAGGGTACCATGAGTTCTTAAAGTTGGCAAAGAGGATACAGGGATACTATGAACTATGAATTCTTATATTCTTATATCATATTTTTACATATAGCTGACACTTCATATTTGTTTCCTTCATTTACATAAGTGAAGATAAAACTGAATGAAGCGAGTTAAGTTAGCACTGCAGGCGCTGTGATTGCTCTGAGGCCACTGTCAGGCCTACTGTACAGGCCTTTGTATGGCTTATTCATTGCCAATAACACTGAATATGCCATCAATTTTGTAGACACTTAAGTATCTAATAAAATGCTGATAAAACATTTATCAGGCCTACAGCTTCTGGTGCCACATTAAGAAGCACAGCTTCTGGTGCCAAGTTAAGGGCCACCAGTTAGGGCCCACAGTTTCTGGTGCCAAGTTAAGGCTCACAGCCTCTGGTGCATATCAAGGTCCATAGCCTTCAGCATCTGTTTGAAAAGGCCTAAAGCCTTCATTGCAAAGTTAAGGACAAGAGCTTCTGGTGCCAAATTAAGGGCTACAGCTTCAGGTGACACATAGGGCCCAAAGGCTCTGGTGCTAAGTTAAGATCCACTGTTTCCACTGACATGTGGCAAGTTAAGACCTACAACTTAGAGTATCATATTGATGCCCATAGTTTCTGATACCAGGTTTAGCCCACAACCTCCAGTGCCAAGTTAAGGCTCACAGCCTCCGGTGCCAGGTTAAGACCCCGTTCACTTCTGGTCCTAGATAAAGGCTCCCAGCCTCTAGTGCCAAGTTAAGGACCACAGCCTCAGATGCCAGGTTAAGGCCCACAGCCTTTGGTGCTAAGTCAAGGCCCACAGCCTCCAGTACCACAAGCCTCTAGGTCCTAAATGAGGAACACAGCTTCCAGTGCCAATTAAGGCCCACAGCCTCTGGTGCCAAGTTGAGGTGTGCGGCCTCTGCTATCATGTTCAGAGTCAAAAGCCTCCAGTGCTAAGTCAAGGACTACAGCCTCTGGTGCTAAGTTAAGGCCCAAAGTGTCCAGTTTCAAGTCAAGGACCACATTTCAAGTCAAGGACCACAGCCTCTAGTGTCAAGGACCACAGCCTCTAGTGCCAAAGTAAGTTTCACAGCTTCTGGTGCAGAGTAAAGAGCCACAGCTTCCAGTGTATCACTTCAGGATAACATCAAGATGTAATCATTCTCATCTCTCTATACACATTATCCATATTTTCAGTAGATGCTTCTCTACAATTGTTTCGTATTGTTATTTGGCAACCACTGGTATGTCAGAGCAGTAGCTTTTATCATTGGTGACACTGATCAAATCAAACAAAACAAATCTTTTACTTTTGTTTTCACTGATTAAGCAATTATGAATATGTACATGTATATATATGCATAAGTCTGTATATGTATGTATATGTGCATGTATGAGCGTTTATGTATATTTTTTTTTTTTTTGCTTTGTCGCTGTCTCCCGCGTTTGCGAGGTAGCGCAAGGAAACAGACGAAAGAAATGGCCCAACCCACCCCCATACACATGTATATACATACGTCCACACACGCAAATATACATACCTACACAGCTTTCCATGGTTTACCCCAGACGCCCCACATGCCCTGATTCAATCCACTGACAGCACGTCAACCCTGGTATACCACATCGCTCCAATTCACTCTATTCCTTGCCCTCCTTTCACCCTCCTGCATGTTCAGGCCCCAATCACACAAAATCTTCTTCACTCCATCTTTCCACCTCCAATTTGGTCTCCCTCTTCTCTTCGTTCCCTCCACCTCCGACACATATATCCTCTTGGTCAATCTTTCCTCACTCATTCTCTCCATGTGCCCAAACCATTTCAAAACACCCTCTTCTGCTCTCTCAACCACACTCTTTTTATTTCCACACATCTCTCTTACCCTTACGTTACTTACTCGATCAAACCACCTCACACCACACATTGTCCTCAAACATCTCATTTCCAGCACATCCATCCTCCTGCGCACAACTCTATCCATAGCCCACGCCTCGCAACCATACAACATTGTTGGAACCACTATTCCTTCAAACATACCCATTTTTGCTTTCCGAGATAATGTTCTCGACTTCCACACATTCTTCAAGGCTCCCAGAATTTTCGCCCCCTCCCCCACCCTATGATCCACTTCCGCTTCCATGGTTCCATCCACTGCCAGATCCACTCCCAGATATCTAAAACACTTCACTTCCTCCAGTTTTCTCCATTCAAACTCACCTCCCAATTGACTTGACCCTCAACCCTACTGTACCTAATAACCTTGCTCTTATTCACATTTACTCTTAACTTTCTTGTTTCACACACTTTACCAAACTCAGTCACCAGCTTCTGCAGTTTCTCACATGAATCAGCCACCAGCGCTGTATCATCAGCGAACAACAACTGACTCACTTCCCAAGCTCTCTCATCCCCAACAGACTTCATACTTGCCCCTCTTTCCAAAACTCTTGCATTCACCTCCCTAACAACCCCATCCATAAACAAATTAAACAGCCATGGAGACATCACACACCCCTGCCGCAAACCTACATTCACTGAGAACCAATCACTTTCCTCTCTTCCTACACGTACACATGCCTTACATCCTCGATAAAAACTTTTCACTGCTTCTAACAACTTGCCTCCCACACCATATATTCTTAATACCTTCCACAGAGCATCTCTATCAACTCTATCATATGCCTTTTCCAGATCCATAAATGCTACATACAAATCCATTTGCTTTTCTAAGTATTTCTCACATACATTCTTCAAGGCAAACACCTGATCCACACATCCTCTACCGCTTCTGAAACCACACTGCTCTTCCCCAATCTGATGCTCTGTACATGCCTTCACCCTCTCAATCAATACCCTCCCATATAATTTACCAGGAATACTCAACAAACTTATACCTCTGTAATTTGAGCACTCACTCTTATCCCCTTTGCCTTTGTACAATGGCACTATGCACGCATTCCGCCAATCCTCAGGCACCTCACCATGAGTCATACATACATTAAATAACCTTACCAACCAGTCAACAATACAGTCACCCCCTTTTTTAATAAATTCCACTGCAATACCATTTAAACCTGCTGCCTTGCCGGCTTTCATCTTCCGCAAAGCTTTTACTACCTCTTCTCTGTTTACCAAATCATTTTCCCTAACCCTCTTACTTTGCACACCACCTCGACCAAAACACCCTATATCTGCCACTCTATCATCAAACACATTCAACAAACCTTCAAAATACTCACTCCATCTCCTTCTCACATCACCACTACTTGTTATCACCTCCCCATTTGCGCCCTTCACTGAAGTTCCCATTTGCTCCCTTGTCTTACGCACTTTATTTACCTCCTTCCAGAACATCTTTTTATTCTCCCTAAAATTTAATGATACTCTCTCACCCCAACTCTCATTTGGCCTTTTTTTCACCTCTTGCACCTTTCTCTTGACCTCCTGTCTCTTTCTTTTATACATCTCCCACTCAATTGCATTTTTTCCCTGCAAAAATCGTCCAAATGTATATGTATATATATGTTTATGTATATATATGTGTATATGAAAGGATGGGCCATTCTTTGTCAGTTTCCTGGTGCTACCTAGCTGATGTGGGAAATGGTGATCAATATGATATATATATAAATCTTTTTTCACACATATTCGCCATTTCCTGCGAGGTAGTGTCAAGAACAGATGGCTTAGCCTTAGAGGAAAAAAATCCTCACTTGGCCCCCCTTCTCTGTTCCTTCTTTAGGAAAAGTTAAACAGGAGGGGAGGATTTCCAGCCCCCTTGCTCCCACCCCTTTTAGTCGCCTTCTATAACATACAGGAAATATGTGGGAAGTATTCTTTCTCCCCTATCCCCAGGGATAATGGAAGAATGGAATGAAAGTATACAATCCCTGGGGATAGAAGAGAAAGGATACTTTCCACGTATTCCCTGCATGATGTAGAAGGTGACAGAAGGGGGGCTTGGCTGGAAATCCTCCCATCCAATTTTTACACTTCCAAAAGAAAGAACAGAGAGAGGGGCCAAATGAGGATTTTTCCCTCTAAGGCTCAATCCTCTTTTCTTTACACTACTTCGTTAATGCAAAAAATAGTGAATATGTATGGAGGAGGGGGCAAAGGTTCTGTGAACGATGAAGAATGTGTGGAAGGAGACAACATTATCTCGGAGCAAAAATGGGTATGTTTGAAGAAATAGTAGTTTCAACAATGTTATATGGTTGTGAAGCATGGGCTATGGATAGGGTTGTATGGAGAAATGTGGATGCGTTGGAAATGAAATGTTTGAGGACAATAAGTGGTGTGAGGTGATTTGATCGAGTAAGTAATGAAAGGGTAAGAGAGATGTGTGCAAATAAAAAGTGTGTGGCTGTGCTAGCAAAAGAGGGTGTGTTGAAATGGTTTGGGCATAAGAGAATGAGCAAGGAAAGACTGACAAAGAGGATATATGTGTCAGAGGTGGAGGGGTTCAAGGAGAAGCAGAAGACCAAACTGGAGGTGGAAGGATGGAGTGAAAAAGAGTTTGAGTGATTGTGGCCGAAACATACAGAAGGTGAGAGGCATGCAAGGAATAGAGTGAATTAGAACAATGTGGTATACCAAGGTCGACGTGCTGTCAATGAACTAAACCAGGGCACGTGGAGCATCTGGGGTAACCCATGGAAAGGTCCGTGGGGCCTGGATGTGGATAGGAAGCTGTGGTTTCTATGCATTACGCATGACAGCTAGAGACTGAGTGTGAACGAATGTGGCCTTTTTTGTCTGTTTTCCTGGCACTACCTCACTGAAGCAGGGGTAGCAATGTTGTTTCTTGTGGGGCCGGGTAGTGACAGGAATGGCTGAAGACAAGCACGAATATATACATATAAGTATACGTCTGTGTATGTGAATGCACATGTATGTATATGTAAGTATATGTGTATATTGGCACTACCTAGCAAATGTGGGAAACAGTGATTAAGTATAATAAAAATTTTTAAAAAAATATATAGATATAAATAGATACATAAAGAAAGACAGATAAAAGGGTAGATATTAAGAGAGATATATCTGATTAAATAAAAATCTATGTACAGTGTGAGTGATAATGACATTTCTCTTGTATACGTTATTCATCTTCCACATTACGTAGTTCAAGAATTATCCAAACATGTATGTGTAACACATTATGTACCTACTGTGTGGAAGTAATGAGAATATGGCCATATTTCTGTAAATGAAAGGCTTAAATATCTCTTCAGTAATAATAAAAATAATAGAATTACAGATATAGTTTGATATCCTACAAATGTTCTTTAGAGTCAGGATAATTCATTATGGAATTGTTTGGCCACTTGCCAATTTCAGAAATTTGGTTTGAGAACTGTGTGCTAATCCAACATGTATCACAACACATTGTTGGTCTAACAGGAACCACAACTGTTCACTTGTCTAACATGTACCACAACCATTTGTTAGTCCGACAGGAAAAGGTGCTACTGATGTACGTAGAAATTATAGATGCAGTAAGTCTCCCAAGTATACAGGAAAAGTGTAAGCAAGAATGATGACTGACAGAGAAAGATGACCTTAGAAAATATCTAGCAAAGGTGAGAAGTTACGTGAAGCTTTTATGGATCTGGAGAAAGCGTATGACAGAGTCAAGTGGAATGTTTTAAGGGATGTGTTAAGGATACATGGGGTAGCGGTATAAATGTTGGTTGGTATGAAAGCCATCTATAGAGAGAGAAGCAAATGCATAAGTTAGAGTGGACAGAAAGCTGAGCAAAAGTTTTAGTTCACATGTAGGTGTAAGACAGGGTAAGAGAGATGTGTGAAAATATAAAGAGTGTGGTTGGGAGAGCAGAACAGGGTATGTTGAATTGGTTTGGTCATATGGTGAGAATGAGTGAGGAAATGTTGACAAAGAAGATATATGTGTCAGATGTGGAAGGAACAAGGAGAAGCAGGAGACCAAATTGGAGATGGAAGGATGGAGTGAAATATATTTTGAGTGATTGGGGCCTGAACATACAGGAGGGTGAGAGGCGTGCAAGGAATACAGTGGATTGGAATGATGTGATATACCAGGGTTGATGTGATGTCAATGGACCAAACCAGGACATGTGAAATGTCTAGGGTAAACCATGGAAAGGTCTGTGGGGCCTGGATGTGGATAGGGAGCTGTGGTATTGGTGCATTACACATGACAGCTAGAAACAGTGTGTGAACAAATGTGACCTTTTTGCATGTTTTTCTGGCACTACCTTGCTGAAGCAAGGGGTAGTGATGCTGTTTCCTGTGGGGCGGGGTAGTGCCAGGAATGGATGAAGGCAAGCAGGTATGAACATGTACATGTATATATATATGCATATGTCTGTGTATGCATATGTATGTATGTATGTATGTATATGTACATGTATGGGCATTTCTATGTAAATATATATATATATATATATATATGAACATAAACATATCTATCTTACTTTCAAAAGCAAACTTAATTCAGAATACCAGAAATTTGTTAATCAAGAAGCCAATGCTTAAATCTCAAAAATACAAAATGCAAAATAATGATATAACAAGTTGTAAAATGGATTACAAGAATCCATCTATCCCTTAAAAGAAAATCTGATGTGAATATTTCTGATGTTAATGCTGTTCATTTTATATACAGTTACAAATACAAAATCATGATGTCTCTAAACATAAAGAATGCCTTAACCATGAAAACAACCATGAACAATCGTGTGCCTTGAATTTCAGTAAAATATTATGAATGGCTTTCTATGTTAAAGTTTACAACACATAATGCAACATACAACCATAAAATGCTTCTTTAGCTGTGAACATTTGGCTTAAAAAAGCTTGAATCAGTATTCTCTACAAGCACTCCCTCCTCAACGTTGACAGATAAAGCTATCCCTGCAGAGCTACCCCCAAATAAAATGTCAGATATGTATACAATATCAAATATTTCAGCCAGTTCTGATACAACAATCCTGAATCTTTACAACCCCAAAGAAAATCATGCATTTTTATAGCAACATATATATGTCGTACAAACCATACTTTCCAATGCATTTTTCTCCAAACAGGAAGGGTCGATAGAAGTATAGAACAGATGAAGGAATTTAAGTTAGTTGCCATAAGGATAACTACTAACTGCACCTCTGCCAACTGAGTAATACATCATATATATATAATTTTTTTACTTGGATCACCATTTTCCAGTTTAGCAAGGTAGCACCAGGAACAGACAAAGAAAGGCCACATTTGCTAACATTCATTCTCTAGCTTGTCATGCATAATGCAGCAAAACCACAGCTCTCTGTTCAAATGCAGGCCCCACAGACCTTTCTATCATTCCACCACTCACCACCCTCTCTGATCTGCCATCTCCCACCTTTTGCATGCTACATGCATCTCTTGCATATGCCAGCACTCCTTTCCTGAATACCTCCCATTCCACACCATTCTCTTTGCTCCATTTACTCTCACCCTTTACCATTCTACACTCAATCTCTCATGGTTTTACATCACACAAGTCTCTTTTGCAAGCTCACTTACGCATACCACTCTCTTCACTTCAATATTTTTCCTCTTTTCTATAAATCTCTACAAATCCTCACCTTTACTTTCACAAGATAGTTATCAGACATCACACCAAATGCCCAACATAGTACACACATGCATTTGCACACACACACACACACACACACTTTTTCCATGTGTACCTATATTTTCTGCCTTTGTGAGACATCAAGAACAGCAGATGACTGAGCCATATATATATATATATATATATATATATATATATATATATATATATATATATATATATATATATATATATATTATCCCTGGGGATAGGGGAGAAAGAGTACTTCCCACGTATTCCCTGCGTGTCGTAGAAGGCGACTAAAAGGGAAGGGAGCGGGTGGCTGGAAATCCTCCCCTCTCGTTTTTTTTATTTTTCCAAAGAAGGAACAGAGAAGGGGGCCACATGAGGATATTCCCTCAATGGCCAAGTCCTCTGTTCTTAGCGCTACCTCGCTAATGCGGGAAATGGCGAATAGTATGAAAGAAAAAGATATATATATATATATATATATATATATATATATATATATATATATATATATATATATATATATATTTTTTTTTTTTTTTTTTTTTTGCTGTTTCGCGCGTTTGCAAGGTAGCGCAAGGAAACAGACGAAAGAAATGGCCCAACCCACCCCCATACACATGTATATACATACGTCCACACACGCAAATATACATACCTACACAGCTTTCCATGGTTTACCCCAGACGCTTCACATGCCCTGATTCAATCCACTGATAGCACGTCAACCCCGGTATACCACATCGATCCAATTCACTCTATTCCTTGCCCTCCTTTCACCCTCCTGCAAGTTCAGGCCCCGATCACACAAAATCTTTTTCACTCCATCTTTCCACCTCCAATTTGGTCTCCCACTTCTCCTCGTTCCTTCCACCTCCGACACATATATCCTCTTGGTCAATCTTTCCTCACTCATTCTCTCCATGTGACCAAACCATTTCAAAACACCCTCTTCTGCTCTCTCAACCAAGCTCTTTTTTATTTCCACACATCTCTCTTACCCTTACGTTACTTACTCGATCAAACCACCTTACACCACATACTGTCCTCAAACATCTCATTTCCAGCACATCCATCCTCCTGCGCACAACTCTATCCATAGTCCACGCCTCGCAACCATACAACATTGTTGGAACCACTATTCCTTCAAACATACCCATTTTTGCTTTCCGAGATAATGTTCTCGACTTCCACACATTCTTCAAGGCTCCCAGAATTTTCGCCCCCTTCCCCACCCTATGATCCACTTCCGCTTCCATGTTTCCATCCGCTGCCAGATCCACTCCCAGATATCTAAAACACTTCACTTCCTCCAGTTTTTCTCCATTCAAACTCACCTCCCAATTGACTTGACCCTCAACCCTACTGTACCTAATAACCTTGCTCTTATTCACATTTACTCTTAACATTCTTCTTTCACACACTTTACCAAACTCAGTCACCAGCTTCTGCAGTTTCTCACATGAATCAGCCACCAGCGCTGTATCATCAGTGAACAACAACTCACTCACTTCCCAAGCTCTCTCATCCACAACAGACTGCATACTCGCCCCTCTTTCCAAAACTCTTGCATTCATCTCCCTAACAACCCCATCCATAAACAAATTAAACAACTATGGAGACATCACACACCCCTGCTGCAAACCTACATTCACTGAGAACCAATCACTTTCCTCTCTTCCTACACGTACACATGCCTTATATCCTCGATAAAAACTTTTCACTGCTTCTAACAACTCGCCTCCCACACCAAATATTCTTAATACCCTCCACAGAGCATCTCTATCAACTCTTATCATATGCCTTCTCCAGATCCATAAATGCTACATACAAATCCATTTGCTTTTCTAAGTATTTCTCACATACATTCTTCAAAGCAAACACCTGATCCACACATCCTCTACCACTTCTGAAACCACACTGCTCTTCCCCAATCTGATGCTCTGTACACGCCTTCACCCTCTCAATCAATACCCTCCCATACAATTTACCAGGAATACTCAACAAACTTATACCTCTGTAATTTGAGCACTCATTCTTATCCCCTTTGCCTTTGTACAATGGCACTATGCAATAATAATAATAATAATAATAATAATAATAATTCATGTGAGAAACTGCAGAAGCTGGTGACTGAGTTTGGTAAAGTGTGTGGAAGAAGAAAGTTAAGAGTAAATGTGAATAAGAGCAAGGTTATTAGGTACAGTAGGGTTGAGGGTCAAGTCAATTGGGAGGTGAGTTTGAATGGAGAAAAACTGGAGGAAGTGAAGTGTTTTAGATATCTGGGAGTGGATCTGGCAGCGGATGGAATCATGGAAGCAGAAGTGGATCATAGGGTGGGGGAGGGGGCGAAAATTCTGGGGGCCTTGAAGAATGTGTGGAAGTCGAGAACATTATCTCGGAAAGCAAAAATGGGTATGTTTGAAGGAATAGTGGTTCCAACAATGTTGTATGGTTGCGAGGCGTGGGCTATGGATAGAGTTGTGCGCAGGAGGATGGATGTGCTGGAAATGAGATGTTTGAGGACAATGTGTGGTGTGAGGTGGTTTGATCGAGTGAGTAACGTAAGGGTAAGAGAGATGTGTGGAAATAAAAAGAGCGTGGTTGAGAGAGCAGAAGAGGGTGTTTTGAAGTGGTTTGGGCACATGGAGAGGATGAGTGAGGAAAGATTGACCAAGAGGATATATGTGTCGGAGGTGGAGGGAGCAAGGAGAAGAGGGAGACCAAATTGGAGGTGGAAAGATGGAGTGAAAAAGATTTTGTGTGATCGGGGCCTGAACATGCAGGAGGGTGAAAGGAGGGCAAGGAATAGAGTGAATTGGAGCGATGTGGTATACTGGGGTTGACGTGCTGTCAGTGGATTGAATCAAGGCATGTGAAGCGTCTGGGGTAAACCATGGAAAGCTGTGTAGGTATGTATATTTGCGTGTGTGGACGTATGCATATACATGTGTATGGGGGGGTGGGTTGGGCCATTTCTTTCGTCTGTTTCCTTGCGCCACCTCGCAAACGCGGGAGACAGCGACAAAGTATAATAAAAAAAAAAAATATATACATATATATATATATATATATATATATATATATATATATATATATATATATATATATATATATATATATTTTCTCTTGACCTCCTGTCTCTTTCTTTTATACGTCTCCCACTCAACTGCATTTTTTCCCTGCAAAAATCGTCCAAATGCCTCTCTCTTCTCTTTCACTAATACTCTTACTTCTTCATCCCACCACTCACTACCCTTTCTAATCAACCCACCTCCCACTCTTCTCATGCCACAAGCACCTTTTGTGCAATCCATCACTGATTCCCTAAATACATCCCATTCCTCCCCCACTCCCCTTACTTCCATTGTTCTCACCTTTTTCCATTCTGTACTCAATCTCTCCTGGTACTTCCTCACACAAGTCTCCTTCCCAAGCTCACTTACTCTCACCACCCTCTTCACCCCAAAGGGCAAATGAGAGTTGGGGTGAGAGAGTATCATTAAATTTTAGGGAGAATAAAAAGATGTTCTGGAAGGAGGTAAATAAAGTGCATAAGACAAGGGAGCAAATGGGAACTTCAGTGAAGGGTGCAAATGGGGAGGTGATGACAAGTAGTGGTGATGTGAGAAGGAGATGGAGTGAGTATTTTGAGGGTTTGTTGAATGTGTTTGATGATAGAGTGGCAGATATAGGGTGTTTTGGTCGAGGTGGTGTGCAAAGTGAGAGGGTTAGGGAAAATGATTTGGTAAACAGAGAAGAGGTAGTAAAAGCTTTGCGGAAGATGAAAGCCGGCAAGGCAGCAGGTTTGGATGGTATTGCTGTGGAATTTATTAAAAAAGGGGGTGACTGTATTGTTGACTGGTTGGTAAGGTTATTTAATGTATGTATGACTCATGGTGAGGTGCCTGAGGATTGGCAGAATGCGTGCATAGTGCCATTGTACAAAGGCAAAGGGGATAAGAGTGAGTGCTCAAATTACAGAGGTATAAGTTTGTTGAGTATTCCTGGTAAATTATATGGGAGGGTATTGATTGAGAGGGTGAAGGCATGTACAGAGCATCAGATTGGGGAAGAGCAGTGTGGTTTCAGAAGTGGTAGAGGATGTGTGGATCAGGTGTTTGCTTTGAAGAATGTATGTGAGAAATACTTAGAAAGCAAATGGATTTGTATGTAGCATTTATGGATCTGGAGAAGGCATATGATAGAGTTGATAGAGATGCTCTGTGGAAGGTATTAAGAATATATGGTGTGGGAGGCAAGTTGTTAGAAGCAGTGAAAAGTTTTTATCGAGGATGTAAGGCATGTGTACGTGTAGGAAGAGAGGAAAGTGATTGGTTCTCAGTGAATGTAGGTTTGCGGCAGGGGTGTGTGATGTCTCCATGGTTGTTTAATTTGTGTATGGATGGGGTTGTTAGGGAGGTGAATGCAAGAGTTTTGGAAAGAGGGGCAAGTATAAAGTCTGTTGGGGATGAGAGAGCTTGGGAAGTGAGTCAGTTGTTGTTCGCCGATGATACAGCGCTGGTGGCTGATTCATGTGAAAAACTGCAGAAGCTGGTGACTGAGTTTGGTAAAGTGTGTGAAAGAAGAAAGTTAAGAGTAAATGTGAATAAGAGCAAGGTTATTAGGTACAGTAGGGTTGAGGGTCAAGTCAATTGGGAGGTGAGTTTGAATTGAGAAAAACTGGAGGAAGTGAAGTGTTTTAGATATCTGGGAGTGGATCTGGCAGCGGATGGAACCATGGAAGCGGAAGTGGATCATAGGGTGGGGGAGGGGGCGAAAATTCTGGGAGCCTTGAAGAATGTGTGGAAGTCGAGAACATTATCTCGGAAAGCAAAAATGAGTATGTTTGAAGGAATAGTGGTTCCAACAATGTTGTATGGTTGCGAGGCGTGGGCTATGGATAGAGTTGTGCGCAGGAGGATGGATGTTCTGGAAATGAGATGTTTGAGGACAATGTGTGGTGTGAGGTGGTTTGATCGAGTAAGTAACGTAAGGGTAAGAGAGATGTGTGGAAATAAAAAGAGCGTGGCTGAGAGAGCAGAAGAGGGTGTTTTGAAATGGTTTGGGCACATGGAGAGAATGAGTGAGGAGAGACTGACCAAGAGGATATATGTGTCGGAGGTGGAGGGAACGAAGAGAAGAGGGAGACCAAATTGGAGGTGGAAAGATGGAGTGAAAAAGATTTTGAGTGATCGGGGCCTGAACATGCAGGAGGGTGAAAGGAGGGCAAGGAATAGAGTGAATTGGAGCGATGTGGTATACCCTGGTTGACGTGCTGTCAGTGGATTGAATCGGGGCATGTGAAGCGTCTGGGGTAAACCATGGAAAGCTGTGTAGGTATGTATATTTTGCATGTGTGGACGTATGTATATACATGTGTATGGGGGTGGGTTGGGCCATTTCTTTCGTCTGTTTCCTTGCGCTACCTCGCAAATGCGGGAGATAGCGACAAAGCAAAAAAAAAAAAAAAATATATATATATATATATATATATATATATATATATATATATATATATATATATATATATATATTTTTTTTTTACCATCCAAACCTGCTGCCTTGCTGGCTTTCATCTTCCGCAAAGCTTTTACTACCTCTTCTCTGTTTACCAAATCATTTTCCCTAACCCTCTCACTTTGCACACCACCTAGACCAAAACACCCTATATCTGCCACTCTATCATCAAACACATTCAACAAACCTTCAAAATATTCATTCCATCTCCTTCTCACATCACCACTACTTGTTATCACCTCCCCATTAGCCCCCTTCACTTAAGTTCCCATTTGCTCCCTTGTCTTACGCACTTTATTTACCTCCTTCCAGAACATCTTTTTACTCTCCCTAAAATTTAACGATACTCTCTCACCACAACTCTCATTTGCCCTCTTTTTCACCTCTTGCACCCTTCTCTTGACCTCCTGCCTCTTTCTTTTATACATCTCCCACTCAATTGCATTTTTTTCCTGCAAAAATCGTCCAAATGCCTCTCTCTTCTCTTTCACTAATAATCTTACTTCTTCATCCCACCACTCACTACCCTTTCTAATCAACCCACCTCCCACGCTTCTCATGCCACAAGCATCTTTTGCGCAATCCATCACTGATTCCCTAAATACATCCCATTCCTCCCCCACTCCCCTTACTTCCATTGTTCTCACCTTTTTCCATTCTGTACTCAGTCTCTCCTGGTACTTCCTCACACAAGTCTCCTTCCCAAGCTCACTTACTCTCACCACCCTCTTCACCCCAACATTCACTCTTCTTTTCTGAAAACCCATACAAATCTTCACCTTAGCCTCCACAAGATAATGATCAGACATCCCTCCAGTTGCACCTCTCAGCACATTAACATCCAAAAGTCTCTCTTTCGCGCGCCTGTCAATTAACCAGTAATTCAATAACGCTCTCTGGCCATCTCTCCTACTTACACACGTATACTTATGTATATCTCGCTTTTTAAACCAGGTATTCCCAATCACCAGTCCTTTTTCAGCACATAAATCTACAAGCTCTTCACCTTTTCCATTTACAACACTGAACACCCCATGTATACCAATTATTCCCTCAACTGCCACATTACTCATCTTTGCATTCAAATCACCCATCACTATAACCCAGTCTTGTGCATCAAAACCACTAACACACTCATTCAACTGCTCCCAAAAAACTTACCTCTCATGATCTTTCTTCTCATGCCCAGGTGCATTTGCACCAATAATCACCCATCTCTCTCCATCAACTTTCAGTTTTACCCATACCAATCTAGAATTTACTTTTTTACATTCTATCACATACTCCCACAACTCCTGTTTCAGGAGTAGTGCTATTCCTTCCCTTGCTCTTGTCCTCTCACTAACCCTGACTTTACTCCCAAGACATTCCCAAACCACTCTTCCCCTTTACCCTTAAGCTTCGTTTCACTCAGAGCCAAAACATCCAGGTTCCTTTCCTCAAACATACTACCTATCTCTCCTTTTTTCACATCTTGGTTACACCACACACATTTAGACACCCCAATCTGAGCCTTCGAAGAGGATGAGCACTCCCCGCGTGACTCCTTCTTCTGTTTCCCATTTTAGAAAGTTAAAATACAAGGAGGGGAGGATTTCTGGCCCCCCACTCCATCCCTTTTAGTCGCCTTCTACGACACACACACATGTCGTAGAAGGCGACTAAAAGGGGAGGGAGCAGGGGCTGGAAATCTCCCCTCTCGTTTTTTTTTTTTTATTTTCCAAAAGAAGGAACAGAGAAGGTGGCCAAGTGAGGATATTCCCTCAAAGGCCCAGTCCTCTGTTCTTAACGCTACCTCGCTAATGTGGGAAATGGCGAATAGTTTGAAAGAAAAGAAATATATATATATATATATCCCTGGGGATAGGGGATTAAGAATACTTCCCACGTATTCCCTGCGTGTCGTAGAAGGCGACTAAAAGGGGAGGGAGCGGGGGGCTGGAAATCCTCCCCTCTCATTTTTTTTTTTAATTTTCCAAAAGAAGGAACAGAGAATTGGGCCAGGTGAGGGTAATTCCCTCAAAGGCCCAGTCCTCTGTTCTTAATGCTACCTCGCTAATGCGGGAAATGGCGAATAGTTTAAAAGAAAAGAAAAAAAATATATATATATATTGGGGATGAGAGAGCTTGGGAAGTGAGTCAGTTGTTGTTCGCTGATGATACAGCGCTGGTGGCTGATTCATGTGAGAAACTGCAGAAGCTGGTGACTGAGTTTGGAAAAGTGTGTGGAAGAAGAAAGTTAAGAGTAAATGTGAATAAGAGCAAGGTTATTAGGTACAGTAGGGTTGAGGGTCAAGTCAATTGGGAGGTGAGTTTGAATGAGAAAAACTGGAGGAAGTGAAGTGTTTTAGATATCTGGGAGTGGATCTGGCAGCGGATGGAACCAGGGAAGCAGAAGTGGATCATAGGGTGGGGGAGGGGGCGAAAATTCTGGGGCCTTGAAAAAATGTGTGGAAGCGAGAACATTATCTCGGAAAGCAAAAATGGGTATGTTTGAAGGAATAGTGGTTCCAACAATGTTGTATGGTTGCGAGGCGTGGGCTATGGATAGAGTTGTGCGCAGGAGGATGGATGTGCTGGAAATGAGATGTTTGAGGACAATGTGTGGTGTGAGGTGGTTTGATCGAGTGAGTAACGTAAGGGTAAGAGAGATGTGTGGAAATAAAAAGAGCGTGGTTGAGAGAGCAGAAGAGGGTGTTTTGAAGTGGTTTGGGCACATGGAGAGGATGAGTGAGGAAAGATTGACCAAGAGGATATATGTGTCGGAGGTGGAGGGAGCAAGGAGAAGAGGGAGACCAAATTGGAGGTGGAAAGATGGAGTGAAAAAGATTTTGTGTGATCGGGGCCTGAACATGCAGGAGGGTGAAAGGAGGGCAAGGAATAGAGTGAATTGGAGCGATGTGGTATACTGGGGTTGACGTGCTGTCAGTGGATTGAATCAAGGCATGTGAAGCGTCTGGGGTAAACCATGGAAAGCTGTGTAGGTATGTATATTTGCGTGTGTGGACGTATGTATATACATGTGTATGGGGGGGTGGGTTGGGCCATTTCTTTCGTCTGTTTCCTTGCGCCACCTCGCAAACGCGGGAGACAGCGACAAAGTATAATAAAAAAAAAAAATATATACATATATATATATATATATATATATATATATATATATATATATATATATATATATATATATATATATATATTTTCTCTTGACCTCCTGTCTCTTTCTTTTATACGTCTCCCACTCAACTGCATTTTTTCCCTGCAAAAATCGTCCAAATGCCTCTCTCTTCTCTTTCACTAATACTCTTACTTCTTCATCCCACCACTCACTACCCTTTCTAATCAACCCACCTCCCACTCTTCTCATGCCACAAGCACCTTTTGTGCAATCCATCACTGATTCCCTAAATACATCCCATTCCTCCCCCACTCCCCTTACTTCCATTGTTCTCACCTTTTTCCATTCTGTACTCAATCTCTCCTGGTACTTCCTCACACAAGTCTCCTTCCCAAGCTCACTTACTCTCACCACCCTCTTCACCCCAAAGGGCAAATGAGAGTTGGGGTGAGAGAGTATCATTAAATTTTAGGGAGAATAAAAAGATGTTCTGGAAGGAGGTAAATAAAGTGCATAAGACAAGGGAGCAAATGGGAACTTCAGTGAAGGGTGCAAATGGGGAGGTGATGACAAGTAGTGGTGATGTGAGAAGGAGATGGAGTGAGTATTTTGAGGGTTTGTTGAATGTGTTTGATGATAGAGTGGCAGATATAGGGTGTTTTGGTCGAGGTGGTGTGCAAAGTGAGAGGGTTAGGGAAAATGATTTGGTAAACAGAGAAGAGGTAGTAAAAGCTTTGCGGAAGATGAAAGCCGGCAAGGCAGCAGGTTTGGATGGTATTGCTGTGGAATTTATTAAAAAAGGGGGTGACTGTATTGTTGACTGGTTGGTAAGGTTATTTAATGTATGTATGACTCATGGTGAGGTGCCTGAGGATTGGCAGAATGCGTGCATAGTGCCATTGTACAAAGGCAAAGGGGATAAGAGTGAGTGCTCAAATTACAGAGGTATAAGTTTGTTGAGTATTCCTGGTAAATTATATGGGAGGGTATTGATTGAGAGGGTGAAGGCATGTACAGAGCATCAGATTGGGGAAGAGCAGTGTGGTTTCAGAAGTGGTAGAGGATGTGTGGATCAGGTGTTTGCTTTGAAGAATGTATGTGAGAAATACTTAGAAAGCAAATGGATTTGTATGTAGCATTTATGGATCTGGAGAAGGCATATGATAGAGTTGATAGAGATGCTCTGTGGAAGGTATTAAGAATATATGGTGTGGGAGGCAAGTTGTTAGAAGCAGTGAAAAGTTTTTATCGAGGATGTAAGGCATGTGTACGTGTAGGAAGAGAGGAAAGTGATTGGTTCTCAGTGAATGTAGGTTTGCGGCAGGGGTGTGTGATGTCTCCATGGTTGTTTAATTTGTGTATGGATGGGGTTGTTAGGGAGGTGAATGCAAGAGTTTTGGAAAGAGGGGCAAGTATAAAGTCTGTTGGGGATGAGAGAGCTTGGGAAGTGAGTCAGTTGTTGTTCGCCGATGATACAGCGCTGGTGGCTGATTCATGTGAAAAACTGCAGAAGCTGGTGACTGAGTTTGGTAAAGTGTGTGAAAGAAGAAAGTTAAGAGTAAATGTGAATAAGAGCAAGGTTATTAGGTACAGTAGGGTTGAGGGTCAAGTCAATTGGGAGGTGAGTTTGAATGGAGAAAAACTGGAGGAAGTGAAGTGTTTTAGATATCTGGGAGTGGATCTGGCAGCGGATGGAACCATGGAAGCGGAAGTGGATCATAGGGTGGGGGAGGGGGCGAAAATTCTGGGAGCCTTGAAGAATGTGTGGAAGTCGAGAACATTATCTCGGAAAGCAAAAATGAGTATGTTTGAAGGAATAGTGGTTCCAACAATGTTGTATGGTTGCGAGGCGTGGGCTATGGATAGAGTTGTGCGCAGGAGGATGGATGTTCTGGAAATGAGATGTTTGAGGACAATGTGTGGTGTGAGGTGGTTTGATCGAGTAAGTAACGTAAGGGTAAGAGAGATGTGTGGAAATAAAAAGAGCGTGGCTGAGAGAGCAGAAGAGGGTGTTTTGAAATGGTTTGGGCACATGGAGAGAATGAGTGAGGAGAGACTGACCAAGAGGATATATGTGTCGGAGGTGGAGGGAACGAAGAGAAGAGGGAGACCAAATTGGAGGTGGAAAGATGGAGTGAAAAAGATTTTGAGTGATCGGGGCCTGAACATGCAGGAGGGTGAAAGGAGGGCAAGGAATAGAGTGAATTGGAGCGATGTGGTATACCCTGGTTGACGTGCTGTCAGTGGATTGAATCGGGGCATGTGAAGCGTCTGGGGTAAACCATGGAAAGCTGTGTAGGTATGTATATTTTGCATGTGTGGACGTATGTATATACATGTGTATGGGGGTGGGTTGGGCCATTTCTTTCGTCTGTTTCCTTGCGCTACCTCGCAAATGCGGGAGATAGCGACAAAGCAAAAAAAAAAAAAAATATATATATATATATATATATATATATATATATATATATATATATATATATATATATATTTTTTTTACCATCCAAACCTGCTGCCTTGCTGGCTTTCATCTTCCGCAAAGCTTTTACTACCTCTTCTCTGTTTACCAAATCATTTTCCCTAACCCTCTCACTTTGCACACCACCTAGACCAAAACACCCTATATCTGCCACTCTATCATCAAACACATTCAACAAACCTTCAAAATATTCATTCCATCTCCTTCTCACATCACCACTACTTGTTATCACCTCCCCATTAGCCCCCTTCACTTAAGTTCCCATTTGCTCCCTTGTCTTACGCACTTTATTTACCTCCTTCCAGAACATCTTTTTACTCTCCCTAAAATTTAACGATACTCTCTCACCACAACTCTCATTTGCCCTCTTTTTCACCTCTTGCACCCTTCTCTTGACCTCCTGCCTCTTTCTTTTATACATCTCCCACTCAATTGCATTTTTTTCCTGCAAAAATCGTCCAAATGCCTCTCTCTTCTCTTTCACTAATAATCTTACTTCTTCATCCCACCACTCACTACCCTTTCTAATCAACCCACCTCCCACGCTTCTCATGCCACAAGCATCTTTTGCGCAATCCATCACTGATTCCCTAAATACATCCCATTCCTCCCCCACTCCCCTTACTTCCATTGTTCTCACCTTTTTCCATTCTGTACTCAGTCTCTCCTGGTACTTCCTCACACAAGTCTCCTTCCCAAGCTCACTTACTCTCACCACCCTCTTCACCCCAACATTCACTCTTCTTTTCTGAAAACCCATACAAATCTTCACCTTAGCCTCCACAAGATAATGATCAGACATCCCTCCAGTTGCACCTCTCAGCACATTAACATCCAAAAGTCTCTCTTTCGCGCGCCTGTCAATTAACCCGTAATTCAATAACGCTCTCTGGCCATCTCTCCTACTTACACACGTATACTTATGTATATCTCGCTTTTTAAACCAGGTATTCCCAATCACCAGTCCTTTTTCAGCACATAAATCTACAAGCTCTTCACCTTTTCCATTTACAACACTGAACACCCCATGTATACCAATTATTCCCTCAACTGCCACATTACTCATCTTTGCATTCAAATCACCCATCACTATAACCCAGTCTTGTGCATCAAAACCACTAACACACTCATTCAACTGCTCCCAAAAAACTTACCTCTCATGATCTTTCTTCTCATGCCCAGGTGCATTTGCACCAATAATCACCCATCTCTCTCCATCAACTTTCAGTTTTACCCATACCAATCTAGAATTTACTTTTTTACATTCTATCACATACTCCCACAACTCCTGTTTCAGGAGTAGTGCTATTCCTTCCCTTGCTCTTGTCCTCTCACTAACCCCTGACTTTACTCCCAAGACATTCCCAAACCACTCTTCCCCTTTACCCTTAAGCTTCGTTTCACTCAGAGCCAAAACATCCAGGTTCCTTTCCTCAAACATACTACCTATCTCTCCTTTTTTCACATCTTGGTTACACCACACACATTTAGACACCCCAATCTGAGCCTTCGAAGAGGATGAGCACTCCCCGCGTGACTCCTTCTTCTGTTTCCCATTTTAGAAAGTTAAAATACAAGGAGGGGAGGATTTCTGGCCCCCCCACTCCCATCCCTTTTAGTCGCCTTCTACGACACACACACATGTCGTAGAAGGCGACTAAAAGGGGAGGGAGCAGGGGGCTGGAAATCCTCCCCTCTCGTTTTTTTTTTTTATTTTCCAAAAGAAGGAACAGAGAAGGTGGCCAAGTGAGGATATTCCCTCAAAGGCCCAGTCCTCTGTTCTTAACGCTACCTCGCTAATGTGGGAAATGGCGAATAGTTTGAAAGAAAAGAAATATATATATATATATTATCCCTGGGGATAGGGGATTAAGAATACTTCCCACGTATTCCCTGCGTGTCGTAGAAGGCGACTAAAAGGGGAGGGAGCGGGGGGCTGGAAATCCTCCCCTCTCATTTTTTTTTTTAATTTTCCAAAAGAAGGAACAGAGAATTGGGCCAGGTGAGGGTATTCCCTCAAAGGCCCAGTCCTCTGTTCTTAATGCTACCTCGCTAATGCGGGAAATGGCGAATAGTTTAAAAGAAAAGAAAAAAAATATATATATATATTGGGGATGAGAGAGCTTGGGAAGTGAGTCAGTTGTTGTTCGCTGATGATACAGCGCTGGTGGCTGATTCATGTGAGAAACTGCAGAAGCTGGTGACTGAGTTTGGAAAAGTGTGTGGAAGAAGAAAGTTAAGAGTAAATGTGAATAAGAGCAAGGTTATTAGGTACAGTAGGGTTGAGGGTCAAGTCAATTGGGAGGTGAGTTTGAATGGAGAAAAACTGGAGGAAGTGAAGTGTTTTAGATATCTGGGAGTGGATCTGGCAGCGGATGGAACCATGGAAGCGGAAGTGGATCAAAGGGTGGGGGAGGGGGCGAAAATCCTGGGGGCCTTGAAGAATGTGTGGAAGTCGAGAACATTATCTCGGAAAGCAAAAATGGGTATGTTTGAAGGAATAGTGGTTCCAACAATGTTGTATGGTTGCAAGGCGTGGGCTATGGATAGAGTTGTGCGCAGGAGGATGGATGTGCTGGAAATGAGATGTTTGAGGACAATGTGTGGTGTGAGGTGGTTTGATCGAGTGAGTAACGTAAGGGTAAGAGAGATGTGTGGAAATAAAAAGAGCGTGGTTGAGAGAGCAGAAGAGGGTGTTTTGAAGTGGTTTGGGCACATGGAGAGGATGAGTGAGGAAAGATTGACCAAGAGGATATATGTGTCGGAGGTGGAGGGAACAAGGAGAAGAGGGAGACCAAATTGGAGGTGGAAAGATGGAGTGAAAAAGATTTTGTGTGATCGGGGCCTGAACATGCAGGAGGGTGAAAGGAGGGCAAGGAATAGAGTGAATTGGAGCGATGTGGTATACCGGGGTTGACGTGCTGTCAGTGGATTGAAGCAGGGCATGTGAAGCGTCTGGGGTAAACCATGGAAAGCTGTGTAGGTATGTATATTTGCGTGTGTGGACGTATGTATATACATGTGTATGGGGGGGGGGTTGGGCCATTTCTTTCATCTGTTTCCTTGCGCTACCTCGCAAACGCGGGAGACAGCGACAAAGTATAATAAAAAAAAATAATATATATATTATTTTATATATTTATTATACTTTGTCGCTGTCTCCCACGTTTGCGAGGTAGCGCAAGGAAACAGACGAAAGAAATGGCCCAACCCCCCCCACCCATACACATGTATATACATACGTCCACACACGCAAATATACATACCTACACAGCTTTCCATGGTTTACCCCAGACGCTTCACATGCCTTGATTCAATCCACTGACAGCACGTCAACCCCGGTATACCACATCGCTCCAATTCACTCTATTCCTTGCCCTCCTTTCACCCTCCTGCATGTTCAGGCCCCGATCACACAAAATCTTTTTCACTCCATCTTTCCACCTCCAATTTGGCCTCCCTCTTCTCCTCGTTCCCTCCACCTCCGACACATATATCCTCTTGGTCAATCTTTCCTCACTCATTCTCTCCATGTGCCCAAACCACTTCAAAACACCCTTTTCTGCTCTCTCAACCACGCTCTTTTTATTTCCACACATCTCTCTTACCCTTACGTTACTCACTCGATCAAACCACCTCACACCACACATTGTCCTCAAACATCTCATTTCCAGCACATCCATCCTCCTGCGCACAACTCTATCCATAGCCCACGCCTCGCAACCATACAACATTGTTGGAACCACTATTCCTTCAAACATACCCATTTTTGCTTTCCAAGATAATGTTCTCGACTTCCACACATTCTTCAAGGCCCCCAGAATTTTCGCCCCCTCCCCCACCCTATGATCCACTTCGGCTTCCATGTTTCCATCCGCTGCCAGATCCACTCCCAGATATCTAAAACACTTCACTTCCTCCAGTTTTTCTCCATTCAAACTCACCTCCCAATTGACTTGACCCTCAACCCTACTGTACCTAATAACCTTGCTCTTATTCACATTTACTCTTAACTTTCTTCTTCCACACACTTTACCAAACTCAGTCACCAGCTTCTGCAGTTTCTCACATGAATCAGCCACCAGCGCTGTATCATCAGCGAACAACAACTGACTCACTTCCCAAGCTCTCTCATCCCCAACAGACTTCATACTTGCCCCTCTTTCCAAAACTCTTGCATTTACCTCCCTAACAACCCCATCCATAAACAAATTAAACAACTATGGAGACATCACACACCCCTGCCGCAAACCTGTCTCCCTTGTTTGTAAGGTAGTGCAAGGAAACAGACAAAAGAATGGCCCAACCCACCCACATACACATGTATATATATACACACCCACACATGCACATATACATAACTATACATTTCAATGTATACATACATATACATACACAGACATATACATATATACACATGTACACATTCATACTTGCTGCCTTCATCCATTCCCGTCGCCACCCTGCCACACATGAAATGGCACCCCCCTGCCCCCACGCGTGTGCAAGGCAGCAATAGGAAGGGACAACAAAAGGCCACATTCGTTCACACTCAGTCTCTAGCTGTCATGTGTAATGCACCAAAACCATAGCTCCCTTGCCACATCCAGGCCCCACAAAACTTTCCATGGTTTACTCCAGACACTTCACATGCCCTGGTTCAATCCATTGACAGCACCGCGACACCCAGTATACCACATCGTTCCTATTCACTCTATTCCTTGCATGCCTTTCACCCTCCTGTACGTTTCGGCCCCAATCGCTCAAAATATATTTCACTCCATCCCTCCACCTTCAATCTGGTCTCCCACTTCTCCTCATTCCCTCCACCTCTGACACATATATCCACCTTGTTAATCTTTCCTCACTCATTCTCTCCATGTGACCAAACCATTTTAATACACCCTCTTCCGCTCTCTCAACCACACTCTTTTTATTACCACATATCTCTCTTACCCTTTTATTACTTACTCAATCAAACAACCTCACACCACATCTCATTTCCAACACATCCACCCTCTTCCATGCAACCCTATCTATACCCCATGCCTTGCAACCATAGAACATTGTTGGAACCACTATTCCTTCAAACATACCCAGTTTTGCTCTCCGAGATTACTTTCTTGCCTTCCATATATTCTTCTACGCTCCCAGAACCTTCGCCTCCTCCCCCACCCTGTGACTCACTTCCACCTCCATGGTTCAATCCACTGCTAAATCTACTCCCAGATATCTAAAACACTTCTCTTCCTACAGTTTTTCTCCATTCAAACTTACCTCCCAATTGACTTGTTCCTCAACCCTACTGAACCTAATAACCTTGCTCTTATTCACATTTACTGTCAGCTTTCTTCTTTCACACACTTTACCAAACTCAGTCACCAGCTTCTGCAGTTTCTCACATGAATCAGCCACCAGCGCTGTATCATCGGCGAACAACAACTCACTCACTTCCCAAGCCCTCTCATTGACAACAGACTGCATACTTGCCCCTCTCTCCAAAATTCTTGCTTTCTTCTCTCTAATCACCCCATCCATAAACAAATCAAACAACCATGGAGACATCAAGCACCCCTGCTGCAAACCAACATTCACTGGGAACCAATCACTTTCCTCTCTTCCTACTCTTACACATGCCTTACATGCCCGATAAAAACTTTTCACCGCTTCTAGCAACCTACCTTCCACACCATATACTCTTAATACCTTCCACAGATCATCTCTATCAACTGCCTTCTCCAGATCCATAAATGCTACATACAAATCCATTTGTATGTATATGCATGGAATGATATGAGATGAAAGCAAAACTAGGAAGAAAGGGGTGCAGGGATGGAGTTAAGTGGTGAGACATAGTGGCTAGTGGCAAGCCTGTTTGTGGATGATACTGTGTTGTTTGCTGAGAGTCAAGACGAGTTGCAGAAGGTTGTAAGTATGTCTTATGATGTGTGTAAGTGTAGCAGATTGAAGATACATGCATGTAAAAGTAATGATGTTTGAAAGGAAACAAACTGAAAGTATAGATCTTGTAAAACCATACAGAGTGAAAGAAGAAAGCATACTAAATTGTGCTTTGGGTATGGGGGGAAAAAGACTGAAGGAGTTGGGAGAATGTATTTAGGAACTGTCCTGGGTAAGTTTGGTGGTATGAAAGGAGAGATAAGGGAGAGAGCAGTACAAGTTAAAAGAGTCATTGGGTCCCTTAATAAAATAATGAAGGGTAAACATGTACCTATGGGAGTGAAAAGAGGATTAAGGGTCAGCATAGTCCTCCCAACCTTAACATATGCAGCCAAAACATGGACATGGAAAGAGTCACAGAAGTCAAGAATCCAGGCTGTGGAAGTGGGCTATTTGAGAAAAGCATGTTTGTGTGACTAAGTGGAATGATGAAAGAAATGAAATGGCATATGAGAGATATGGTATGGCAGGAAATGCAGAGGGAATGAACTGTGGAGTGATGAGTGGGTGAAACATAATACTTTGAGGTGATTTGGGTATGTGGAAAGAATGTAAGACTGGGAGTTTACAAGGAGAGTGTATTATAATACAATTAATGGGATTGGTGTGAAAGGAAGACCACCTGTACGAAGGGCAAATAGGATGGAAAAATTCTGGAGAGAGAAATGGTGGAAGAATGCATGGAATGGTGTGTGCGAGGGAGGCATGTAGTGACGGGTAAGTGGAGACTCTTTTGAAGTGGGCACCCCTTGATGGGAGTTCTTGGAGGGAACAGGCATCAGAGATATAGACAGACAGATAGAACCAAAAGTTCTACTAGTCTAACATGCATCTTAACTGTTTGTTAGTCTAGCATGTGCTACAATCATTTACTGGTTTAACATATACCACAACATATGGTAGACTGCTTGAAAGGAATGTGCCAGTGGAAGTTCAGCAAAGGAGGAGGGAAGAATATAAAATGTGTAAGTGGAACATTAAGTGGCTGTAGAGAAAAGCATTGAAAGAGCAGATGAAGATTTTGGAAAAAGTTAAGAGATAAGCTTTGGGGAAATAAGAAACTACTGGGAAGTGGTGAAAAACAGAAGAGGTGGATGTAAGGGAGGAAATGTAAGTGTCATAAGGAAGGATGAGGAGTAGCTGAATTAAAAGGAGGAAGTGAAAGGAAGATGGCAAGTATTTTGAAGAACTGATGTATGTGGGCGAATGCGAGGCATCAGTTGATACATGTATGGGTATGGAGGATGGAAGAAAAAGAATACAGGTGCAGGGCCCTATGGCTAGAAGGGAGGTAAAAAGGGCAAAGAGGAGGTTGAAAGTAGGATAGGCACTTGGAGTGGATAGGATCACAGCTGAAATGTTGAGGCATAGAGGAGAAAGTCTGATGGAGTGGGTGCATTTGGTGTGAAATTTAGTAAGGAAGAAGGCTGTACCTGAGGATTGGGGGAATGCTATTACTGTTCCTTTACTCAAAGGAAAAGGCTGAAGGATATACATAGCAATTATAGGGGAATATGTCTGTTAAGTATATCAAGAAAAGAGTAGGCAAGAGTGATGATAGACACAGTGATGGAAATGACTGAATGCAGAATAAGTGAAGAGCAAGATGGTTTAGCAAATGTAAAGGATGTGTGTGTATCAAATTCCTGGAGTGAGAATGACTGTGGAAAAGTATCCAGCAAAAATTAAGAAGCTGAATACTGATTATACGGATCTGGAGAAAGCATATGAGAGTCAAGTAGAATGCTTTATGGGATGTGTCAACGATATATCGGGTAGGAGTACAATTATTGGAAGGTGTGAAAGCATTCTATAGAGGAGTAAATGCATGTGTAAGAGTGGATGTGAACCAAGCAAAAGTTATGTTATACACGTGGGAGTGAGGCAGGGCTCTACAATATCACCATGGCTTTCTAACATATACATGGTTGGAGTGATATGAGAGATGGAGGCAAAACTAGAAAAAAAGACTGGTAGATATGGAGTGTGGTGGAGAGGTATAGTGGCTAGTGACAAGCCTATTTGTGAATGATCCTGTGTTGTTTGCTGAGAGTGAAAAAGAGTTGCAGAGGGTTGTAAATGTGTTTCAAGGTGAGTGTAAGCTCAGGTGATAGAAGGTAAGTGTGATGAAAGTAAATTAATGGTATTTGAAGGGAATAGTGAAAGTACAGATTTTGAAAAAGCCATATTGAGTGAGAGAAGAAAGTATATAAGGCTGTTATAAATACTGGAGTAGAAAGACTGGAGGGTGACAGAATTTAAGTATTTGAGAGCTGTCTCGGGTAAGTTTAATGATATGGAAGGAGAGATAAGGGAAAGAGTAGTACATGGTAGAAGAGTCATTGGGTCCCTTAACAGAATAATGAAGGGTAAAGGTGTAAGTATGGAAGTGAAGGAAAAATTAAGGGACAGCATAATCCACCCAACCCTGACCTATGCAGCCAAAATATGGACATGGGATAAGTCACAGAGGTCAAGAACCCAGGCTGTGCAATTGAGTTATCTGAGAGGAGAATGTGGTATAAGGGGGTGCATGAGACATATGGTTTGACGGGAAATGCAATGGAAATGAAATATGGAAAGGCAAAGTGGATGAAATGTAATACTTTGAGGTGGTTTGGACACATGAAAAGAATGCAAGATGGTGAGTTTACAAAAAGAATGTATGAGAATACAAATGAAGGGATTGATGTGAGAGGAAGAACACCTGTGACATGAGGAAATAGTGGAAGAGTACCAGATGGAGAGAGATGGGGGAAGAATGCATGGAATGATGTATGTGAAGATGGCATGTAAAGACATGGAGAAGTGGAAACTCTTTTGCCATGCCCTTCCTCTTAATGGAATTTCTGAAAAGGAACAGGTATCAGAGATATAGGTAAGGCAAGAGAGAGGTGTTTATTGAAATGGTTTGAACATATGGAGAGAATGAGTGAGGAACAGTTGTGAGAGGAGATATATGAGTCAGGCACTGAGGGGAGAAGGGGAAGGGGAAGACAAACCTCGAGTTGGAAGGGTAGAGCGAAAAAGTTTTTGAGTGCTCAGGGACTGAACACATAGGAGGGTGAAGGGTGTGCATGGGACTGAGTGACTTGGAGAGATGTGATACAGAGAGGATAATGTGCTGTCAATGGACTGAACAAGGATATGTGAAGAAGCCACAGGAAACAATGGAAAAGTCTGTGGGGCCTGGATGTGGACAGGGGCATGGTTTTGGTGCATTACACAAGACAGCTACATAATGGATGTGAGCAATACTAATGCAAGCAATGCATTTCAAATCTTAAAGAACTCCCCTGACAACATATTCAAACTTTCATATAAAAAAACTATGGCCTATTTGTAATCCAAGTACTTACAGATATCTCCAATTACCCCTGGCTACAAAACAAAATTCCTAATATCGAGAAACTTGCCAATGTAATACCAATCCTAAAACTCCCTCAAATCATCCAACTCCCCTCCTAATACTTTCCATCATTCTATCCTCGGTTTCTGAACTCTGGAAAGCTAATCCACAACAAAATCAAACAAAACATTCCTACTCTCACCCACACAGCATGGCTTTAGACCCACTCTATCACTACACTGTATGCTGACCTCACACAACATATCTTAGATGGCCAACCACAACTTCAATCCTACACAATAATAATGGCAACAGATATCAACAAAGCATTTGACATTAACCCCCACATACCCTCACATTAAATGTACTTGACACCAACCCCCAATAACAATGGCAAAAAAATGGATGGCCACCATGCCAGTCACTCACAATGGCTTTTGCACTAAACCAATCATGAAATGGAGTTTCCAAAGGAACAGTTCTTTCTCTAACTCTCTTCCTACATGACTACTCATTACCTTAGGAAGACTTAACATGAAGGTGCTTTCACATACAGACCATCTCACAATCACATCACAACACTTTAATATCACAGTAGCTACATCAAAATTGCAGCACTATATAAATAATTGGAAAAATGACTCATCGCAAAACAGAATGTGTGCATATCCACAGAAGTCTTAGACCACTATCTTAACCCCAAACAGGTATTAGTCCAGTTCGCACCCTCCAGTCACCCTGAATGGACAATCTCTCCAAATGAACAAAGCATCAACCATTCTTGGCATCACATACTTCACACATGGCACTCACTTCCCACATCAATAACATCAACACAAAAGCAGGATGCAAACCAAGTGTCCTAAGAATACTAAAGGGCACCAGGGTTTGACAAGAAAAAGGAATACTCAACATCCTCTACAAACAATTCATCCATACTACTTTAAACAATGCCTCATGTGCCTGGTCTTCTACCCTCTCTAGAGCAAATATAAGAAAGCAACCACATAAAATAGTGCACTCAGAACAATCACCGACTGCCTAGCATCAAAACCAAAAGCACACAAAACCCTCACAATTAAACAAAGACCCTCCCAATACAGTCCCACATCATCATGCTCAGCACTCAACTCAATTCAACAACACAAGACCCCACCAACCCAAACCATCCTACAGCTAACCACCAACCATCAAACATTTTGATGCCTAGCATCAAAACCAAAAGCACACAAAACCCTCAAAATTAAACAAAGATCCTCCCAATACAGTCCCACATCATCATGCTCAGCACTCAACTCAATTCAACAACACAAGACCCCACCAACCCAAACCATCCTACAGCTAACCACCAACCATCAAACAGATATAAAAATCTTATCCCCTCCCTCCCTTACACTTCAGTAATCTCTATTCACAGATCCCCCCCCCCCATCCCTAACACCCTAACAATCATAATAATGAAATAATAAGTAACAAACAAATGAAATGTTTAGGACAATATGTGGTGTGAGGTGGTATGATCTAGTAAGTAATGAAAGGGTAAGAGAGATGTGTAGTAATAAAAAGCATGTGGTTGAGAGAGCAGAAAAGGGTGTATTGAAATGGTTTGAACATATGGAGAGAATGAGTGGGGGAAAGATTGACAAAGAGGATATATGTGTCAGAGATGGAGGGAACGAGAAGTGGGAGACTAAACTGGAGCTGGAAGGATGGAGTGAAAAAGATTTTGAGCGATTGGGGCCTGAACATACAGGAGGGTGAAAGGAGGGCAAAGAATAGAGTGAATTGGAGCGATGTGGTATACCGGGGTTGACGTGCTGTCAGTAGATTGAATCAAGGCATGTGTATGGGGGTGGGTTGGGCCATTTATTTCGTCTGTTTCCTTGCGCTACCTCGCAAACGCGGGAGACAGCGACAAAAGCAAAAAAAAAAAAAAATTATATACACACACACACACACACACATACATATATATACATATGAAAAATATACATAAGATATACATAAGTATACTTATGTAAGTAGGAGAGGATGGCCAGAGAGCGTTATTGGATTACGTGTTAATTGACAGGCGCGCGAAAGAGAGACTTTTGGATGTTAATGTGCTAAGAGGTGCAACTGGAGGGATGTTCCTGGTCATTATCTTGTGGAGGCTAAGGTGAGATTTGTATGGGTTTTCCAGAACAGAAGAGTGAATGTTGGGGTGAAGAGGGTGGTGAGAGTAAGTGAGCTTGGGAAGTGAGTCAGTTGTTGTTTTCTGATGATACAGCACTGTGGCTGAATTGTGTGAGAAACTGCAGAAGTTGGTGACTGAGTTTGGTAAAGTGTGTGAAAGAAGAAAGTTAAGAGTAAATGTGAATAAGAGCAAGGTTATTAGGTTCAGTAGGGTTGAGGGACAAGTTAATTGAGAGGTAAGTTTGAATAGAGAAAAACTGGAGATAGTGAAGTGTTTTAGATATCTGGGAGTGGATCTGGCAGCAGATGGAACCATGGAAGCGGAAGTGGATCATAGGGTGGGGGAGGGGCAAGGTTCTGGGAGTATTGAAGAATGTGTGGAAGGTGAGAATCTTATCTCGGAGAGCAAAAATGGGTATGTTTGAAGGAATAGTGGTTCCAACAATGTTATATAGTTGTGAAGCATGGGCTATAGATAGGGTATGTGCAGAGGAGGGTGGATTTGTGGAAATGAAATGTTTAGGACAATATGTGGTGTGAGGTGGTATGATCTAGTAAGTAATGAAAGGGTAAGAGAGATGTGTAGTAATAAAAAGCATGTGGTTGAGAGAGCAGAAAAGGGTGTATTGAAATGGTTTGAACATATGGAGAGAATGAGTGGGGGAAAGATTGACAAAGAGGATATATGTGTCAGAGATGGAGGGAACGAGAAGTGGGAGACTAAACTGGAGCTGGAAGGATGGAGTGAAAAAGATTTTGAGCGATTGGGGCCTGAACATACAGGAGGGTGAAAGGAGGGCAAAGAATAGAGTGAATTGGAGCGATGTGGTATACCGGGGTTGACGTGCTGTCAGTAGATTGAATCAAGGCATGTGTATGGGGGTGGGTTGGGCCATTTATTTCGTCTGTTTCCTTGCGCTACCTCGCAAACGCGGGAGACAGCGACAAAAAAAAAAAAAAAAAAAAAAAAAAAAAAAAAAAAAAAAAAAAAAAAAAAAAAAAAAAAAAAAAAAAAAAAAAAAAAAAAAAAAAAAAAAAGGTAGTATATTTGAGGAAAGGATCTTGATGTTTTGGCTCAGAGTGAAACGAAGCTCAAGAGGTAAAGGTGAGTGTTCAAATTACAGAGGCATGACTTTGTTGAGTATTCCTGGGAAATTATATGGGAGGGTATTGATTGAGAGGGTCAAGGTATGTACAGAGCATCAGATTGGGGAAGAGCAGTGTGGTTTCAGAAGTGGTAGAGGATGGGTGGATCAGGTGTTTGCTTTGAAGAATGTATGTGAGAAATACTTAGAAAAGCAAATGGATTTGTATGTAGCATTTATGGATCTGGAGAAGGCATCTTATAGAAGTGGATATAGATGCTTTGTGGTAGGTATTAAGTGTATATGGTGTGAAAGCTAAGTTGCTGGAAGCAGTAAAAAGTTTCTATCATGGACGTAAGGCATGAGTAAGAGTAGGAAGGAAAAAAGTGATTGGTTCTCAGTGAATGTATGTTTGCGCAAGGGGTGTGTGATGTCTCCATGGTTGTTTAATTTGTTTATGGATGGGGTTGTTAGGGAGGTGAATGCACGAGTTTTGGAGAGAGGGGCAAGTATGCAGTCTGTTCTGAATGAGAGGGCTTGGGAAGTGAGTCAGTTGTTGTTTTCTGATGATACAGCACTGTGGCTGAATTGTGTGAGAAACTGCAGAAGTTGGTGACTGAGTTTGGTAAAGTGTCTGAAAGAAGAAAGTTAAGAGTAAATGTGAATAAGAGCAAGGTTATTAGGTTCAGTAGGGTTGAGGGACAAGTTAATTGAGAGGTAAGTTTGAATAGAGAAAAACTGGAGATAGTGAAGTGTTTTAGATATCTGGGAGTGGATCTGGCAGCAGATGGAACCATGGAAGCGGAAGTGGATCATAGGGTGGGGGAGGGGCAAGGTTCTGGGAGTATTGAAGAATGTGTGGAAGGTGATAATGTTATCTCGGAGAGCAAAAATGGGTATGTTTGAAGGAATAGTGGTTCCAACAATGTATATAGTTGTGAAGCATGGGCTATAGATAGGGTATGTGCAGAGGAGGGTGGATTTGTGGAAATGAAATGTTTAGGACAATATGTGGTGTGAGGTGGTATGATCTAGTAAGTAATGAAAGGGTAAGAGAGATGTGTAGTAATAAAAAGCATGTGGTTGAGAGAGCAGAAAAGGGTGTATTGAAATGGTTTGAACATATGGAGAGAATGAGTGGGGGAAAGATTGACAAAGAGGATATATGTGTCAGAGATGGAGGGAACGAGAAGTGGGAGACTAAACTGGAGCTGGAAGGATGGAGTGAAAAAGATTTTGAGCGATTGGGGCCTGAACATACAGGAGGGTGAAAGGAGGGCAAAGAATAGAGTGAATTGGAGCGATGTGGTATACCGGGGTGACGTGCTGTCAGTAGATTGAATCAAGGCATGTGTATGGGGGTGGGTTGGGCCATTTATTTCGTCTGTTTCCTTGCGCTACCTCGCAAACGCGGGAGACAGCGACAAAAAAAAAAAAAAAGGTAGTATATTTGAGGAAAGGATCTTGATGTTTTGGCTCAGAGTGAAACGAAGCTCAAGAGGTAAAGGTGAGTGTTCAAATTACAGAGGCATGACTTTGTTGAGTATTCCTGGGAAATTATATGGGAGGGTATTGATTGAGAGGGTCAAGGTATGTACAGAGCATCAATTGGGGAAGACAGTGTGGTTTTCAGAGGTGGTCCAGTATGTGTGGATAGGTGAGAATGTTATCTCGGAGAGCAAAAATGGGTATGTTTGAAGGAATAGTGGTTCCAACAATGTATATAGTTGTGAAGCATGGGCTATAGATAGGGTATGTGCAGAGGAGGGTGGATTTGTGGAAATGAAATGTTTAGGACAATATGTGGTGTGAGGTGGTATGATCTAGTAAGTAATGAAAGGGTAAGAGAGATGTGTAGTAATAAAAAGCATGTGGTTGAGAGAGCAGAAAAGGGTGTATTGAAATGGTTTGAACATATGGAGAGAATGAGTGGGGGAAAGATTGACAAAGAGGATATATGTGTCAGAGATGGAGGGAACGAGAAGTGGGAGACTAAACTGGAGCTGGAAGGATGGAGTGAAAAAGATTTTGAGCGATTGGGGCCTGAACATACAGGAGGGTGAAAGGAGGGCAAAGAATAGAGTGAATTGGAGCGATGTGGTTATACCGGGGTTGACGTGCTGTCAGTAGATTGAATCAAGGCATGTGTATGGGGGTGGGTTGGGCCATTTATTTCGTCTGTTTCCTTGCGCTACCTCGCAAACGCGGGAGACAGCGACAAAAAAAAAAAAAAAAAAGGTAGTATATTTGAGGAAAGGATCTTGATGTTTTGGCTCAGAGTGAAACGAAGCTCAAGAGTAAAGGTGAAGAGTGGTTTGGGAATGTCCCTGTGAGTAAAGTCAGGGGTTGGTGAGAGGACAAGAGCTAAGGATGGAATAGCACTACTCCTGAAGCAGAGTTCTGGGAGTCTGAAAGAGCATGACGAAGTAAATTCTAGATTGAAGTGGGCAAAAAACAAAAGTGGACAGTAAGAGATTGGTGATTATTAGTACTTATGCACCAGTACAATGAAAAGAAAGATCATGAGAGGCAAGTGTTTTGGGGTGCAGCTGTCGGAGTGTGTCAGTAGTTTAGATGTAAGAGACGGGTGTTAAGATGGATGATTTAAATGCAAAGGAGAGTAGTGTGGCAGTGATTGTTAAAACTGAGGGCATTGGGTATTAAGTATCATGTATGAATTGGTGAGCAGCTTGTGGAGCTGAGCTATGCTGGAAAAAGGACTGGTGATTGGGAATACCTGGTTTAAAAGGAGGGACATACAAAAGTATATGTATATGAGTAAGAAAGGTGGTAAGTGTCGTAGAAGGCGACTAAAGGGGACAGGAGCAGGGGGCTAAAAACCCTCTCCTCCTTGTATTTCAACTTTCTAAAAGGAGAAACAGAAGAAGGAGTCATGTGGGGAGTGCTATCCTCCTTGAAGGCTCAGATTAGAGTGTTTAAATGTGTGTGAATGTAACCAAGATGAGAAAAAGGAGAGATAGGTAGTATATTTGGGTGATTTGAATGCAAAGGAGATAATGTGGCAGTTGAGGGAATAATTGGTATACATGGGGTGTTCAGTGTTGTAAATGGAAATGGTGACGAGCTTGTAGATTTATGATGCTGAAAAAGGACTGATGATTGGGAATACCTGGTTTAAAAAGCGAGATATACATTTTTTTTTTTTTTTTGCTTTGTCGCTGTCTCCGTCATTTTTGCGATGGTTATATATAGTAGCGCAAGATACAGACGAATGAAATGCAAACAACCCCACTACATTGTACTATACATACGGCCAATCACAAGATAATTTTTCTTTAAGTATCATGCTGGCAGAGGTTGTATCCCCAGTACGCTTCACATGCCTGATTCTAGCTCATGACAAGCACGTCAATCCCCTGGGATGTTTCCGTAATGGGCCGGGTGGACTGTTGGACGGGGAGACACATGGGATGGGAGCGGTCAGTGGGTCTGGAGAGGTATTGGGGGCGGGAAAAGGAGTTGGTAGATGGTGTGGGGGTGGTTAGGCTGGTTGGGCCCGCGGGCGGGGGGTATTAGGGAGGGTGTGTTGGGTTTTCTGTGGAGTAGGGGGGTTAGTTTGTGTTTCTCTTCCGGTTATATTGGGTGTGTTATTACGGGAATTTCTATGTGGTGATTCTTATTTTTAATCTCTTTATGTTTTTATGGTTTCAGTGTGTTGTTTTTTGTTATTTATACTATTTCCGGTATTTACCAATATTCGCTCCAAAAATTCACGCTATTCCTTGCCTCCTTTCACCTCCTGCATCCTGAGTTCAGGCCCGATCACTCAAAATCTTTTTCACTCCATCTTTCCACCTCCAATTTGGTCTCCCATTTCTCCTTCGTTCCCTCCACCTCTGACACATATATCCTCTTGGTCAACCTTTCCTCACTCATTCTCTCCATGTGCCCAAACCATTTCAAAACACCCTCTTCTGCTCTCTCAACCACACTCTTTTTATTTCCACACATCTCTCTTACCTTACGTTACTTACTCGATCAAACCACCTCACACCACACATTGTCTCAAACATCTCATTTCCAGCACATCCATCCTCCTGCGCACAACTCTATCCATAGCCCACGCCTCGCACCATGCAACATTTTTGGAACCACTATTCCTTCAAACATACCAATTTTTGCTTTCCGAGATAATGTTCTCGACTTCCAAACATTCTTCAAGGCTCCCAAGAATTTTCGCCCCCTCCCCCACCCTATGATCCACTTCCGTTCCTCGGTTCCATTCGCTGCCGTTCTCTCCCAGATATCTAAAACACTTTACTTCCTCCAGTTTTTCTCCATTCAAACTCACCTCCCAATTGACTTGACCCTCAACCCTACTGTACCTAATAAACTTACTTTATTCACATTTACTCTTAACTTTCTTCTTTCACACACTTTACCAAACTCAGTCACCAGCTTCTGCAGTTTATCACATGAATCAGCCATCAGTGCTGTAATCATCAGGGAACAACAATCTGACTCATCTTCCCACGCTCTCTAATACACTAACAGACTTCATACTTGCCTCTTTCCAAAACTCTTGCATTCACCTCCCTAACAACCCCATCCATAAACAAATTAAACAACCATGGAGACATCACACACCCCTGCCGCAAACCTACATTCACTGAGAACCAATCACTTTCCTCTTTCCTACACAGTTCACAATGCCTTTCTTCCTCTATTAAAACTTTTCACTGATTCTATCAACTTGCTACACCACTCCATATTTTTTTATACCTTCCTAGGTGAAATCTCTATCAACTCTATCATATGCCTTCTCCAGATCCATAAATGCTACATACAAATCCATTTGCTTTTCTAAGTATTTCTCAAATACATTCTTCAAAGCAAACACCTGATCCACACATCCTCTACCACTTCTGAAACAACACTGCTTTCCCCCAATCTGATGCTCTGACTTGCTCTTCTCCATCTCATTCTATACCTACCATTATATTTAACAGGGACTTCTCAAACAAACTTTTTACCTCTGTAATTTGAGCACTCACTCTTATCCCCTTTGCCTTTGTACAATGGCACTATGCACGCATTCTGCCAATCTCAGCACCTCACCATGAGTCATTTCTTTCTTTTCTTTTAAACTATTCGCCATTTCACGCTGTTTGCAGGTTAGCGCTTAGAACAGGGATGGGCCTTTTTTGGAATATCCTCAACTGGAACCCCCTCTGTTCCTTCTTTTGGAAAATTTAAAAAAAAAAACGAGAGGGGAGGATTTCCAGCCCCCGCTCCCTCCCCTTTTTAGTCGCCTTCTACGGAACGCAGGGAATACGTGGGGAAGTATTCTTAATCCCCTTATACCCAGGGATGGGATAACCATGAGTCATACATACATTAAATAACCTTACCAACCAGTCAACAATACAGTCACCCCCTTTTTTAATAAATTCCACTGCAATACCATCCAAACCTGCTGCCTTGGCCGGCTTTCATCTTCCACAAAGCTTTTACTACCTCTTCTCTGTTTTACCAAATCATTTTCCTAACCCTCTCACTTTGCACACCACCTCGACCAAAACACCCTATATCTGCCACTCTATCATCAAACACATTCAACAAACTTCAAAATACTCAATCCATTTATTTCTCATCACTACTACTTGTTATCACCTCCCCATTTGCGCCCTTCACTGAAGTTCCCATTTGCTCCCTTTGTCTTACGCACTTTATTTACTCCTTCCAGAACTCTTTTTATTCTCCCTAAATTTAATGATACTCTCCTCACCACAACTCTCATTTGCCCTTTTTTCCACCTCTTGCAACATTTCTCTTGACCTCCTGTCTCTTTCTTTTATACCATCTCCCACTCAATTGCATTTTTTCCTGCAAAAATCGTCCAAATGCCTCTCTCTTCTCTTTCACTAATACTCTTACTTCTTCATCCCACCACTCACTACCCTTTCTAATCAACCCCCCCTTCTCTCACTCTTTCCATGACACAGCATTCTTTTGCGCAATCCATCATGTATTCCCTAATACATCCCATCCTCCCCCATCCCCTTTCGTCCATTGTTCTCACCTTTTTCCATTCTGTAATCAGTCTCTATGGTACTTCCTCATCACAAGTCCTCCTTCCCCAAGATCTACTTACTCTCACCACCCTCTTCAACCAACATTCACTCTTCTTTTCTGAAAACCCGTACCAACTTTTCACCTTAGCCTTCCACAAGATAATGATCAGAAATCCCTCCGTTGCACCTCTCAGCCACATTTAAATCAAAGTCTCTCTTTCGTGCGCATGTCAATTAACACGTAATCCAATAACGCTCTCTGTGCCATCTCTCCTACTTACATAAGTATACTTATGTATATCTCGCTTTTTAAACCAGGTATCACAATCATCAGTCCTTTTTCAGCACATAAATCTACAAGCTCTTCACCATTTCCATTTACAACACTGAACAACCCCATGTATACCAATTATTCCTCAACTGCCACAGTTACTCACCTTTTTTTTTTTGCATTCAAATCACCTTCACTATAACCGGGTCTGTGCATCAAAACCTCTAACACATCATTCAAGCTAGCTGCCCAATTCACTTGCCTCTCATGATCTTTCTTCTCATGCAGGTGTTTTGCACATTAATCACCCATCTCTCTCCATCAACTTTCAGTTTTACCCTTATCAATCGAGAAATTTTACTTTCTTAACATCTATCACATACTCACTAACTCCTGTTTCAGGCAGTATCTGTACTCCTTCCTTGCTTTGTCCTCTCACTAACCCCTGACTTTACTCCAAGACAACCCCAAACCACTCTTCCCTTTACCTTGAGCTTCGTTTCACTCAGAGCCAAAACATCCAGTTCCTTTCCTCAAACATACTACCTATCTTCTCTTTATCACATAAAAAACAAGGGGTCTTACATCCACACACATTTAGCGCACCCCATCTGTGCCTTCGAGGCGATTGAGCAATCTTCGCGTGGACTCCTTCTTCTGTTTCCCATTTTAGAAAGTTAAAAAAGTACAAGGTGGGGAGGATTTCTGGCCCCCCGCTCCCGTCCCCTCTAGTCGCTTTCTACGTCAAGCGTGGATATGAGTGGGATGTATTTCTTTCACCCCTTTACCCAGGGATAATATATATATTATATATATATATATTATATATATATATATTATATATATATATATTATATATATATATATATATTATATATATATATATATTATATATATATATATGTGTCGGAGGTGGAGGGAACGAGGAGAAGAGGGAGACCAAATGGAGGTGGAAAGATGGAGTGAAAAAGATTTTGTGTGATCAGGGCATGAACATGCAGGAGGGTGAAAGGAGGGCAAAGAATAGAGTGAATTGGAGCGATGTGGTTATACCGGGGTTGACGTGCTGTCAGTAGATTGAATCAAGGCATGTGTATGGGGGTGGGTTGGGCATTTCTTTTGTCTGTTTCCTTGCGCTACCTCGCAAACGCGGGAGGTCAGCGACAAAGCAAAAAAAAAAAATAAATATATAATATACACACACACACACACACACATACGCACATATACACACACACACATACATATATATACATATGAAAAATATACATAAGATATACATAAGTATACTTATGTAAGTAGGAGAGGATGGCCAGAGAGCGTTATTGGATTACGTGTTAATTGACAGGCGCGCGAAAGAGAGACTTTTGGATGTTAATGTGCTAAGAGGTGCAACTGGAGGGATGTTCCTGGTCATTATCTTGTGGAGGCTAAGGTGAGATTTTGTTATGGGTTTTCAGAAAAGAGAGGGATTGTTGGGGTGAAGAGGGTGGTGAGAGTAAGTGAGCTTGGGAAGGAGACTTGTGTGAGGAAGTACCAGGAGAGACTGAGTACAGAATGGAAAAAGGTGAGAAACAATGGCTTAGTAAGGAGAGTGGGGGTGGAACTGGGATGTATTTGGATTCAGTTGATGGATTGCGCAAAAGATGCTTGTGGCATGAGAAGAGTGGGAGGTGGGTTGATTAGAAAGGGTAGTGAGTGGTGGGATGAAGAAGTAAGAGTATTAGTGAAAGAGAAGAGAGAGGCATTTGGACGATTTTTGCAGGGAAAAAATGCAATTGAGTGGGAGATGTATAAAAGAAAGAGACAGGAGGTCAAGAGAAAGTGCAAGAGGTGAAAAAGAGGCAAATGAGAGTTGGGGTGAGAGAGTATCATTAAATTTTAGGGAGAATAAAAAGATGTTCTGGAGGGAGGTAAATAAAGTGCGTAAGACAAGGGAGCAAATGGGAACTTCAGTGATGGGGCGCAAATGGGGAGGTGATAACAAGTAGTGGTGAAGGGAGGAGATGGAGTGAGTATTTTGAAGGTTTGTTGAATGTGTTTGTTGATAGAAGTTGGCAGACATAGGGTGTTTTGGTCGAGTGGTGTGCAAAGTGAGAGGGTTAGGGAAAATGATTTGGTAAACAGAGAAGAGGTAGTAAAAGCTTTGCGGAAGATGAAAGCCGGCAAGGCAGCAGGTTTGGATGGTATTGCAGTGGAATTTATTAAAAAAGGAGGGTGACTGTATTAGTTGAACTGGTTTGGTTGGTTATTTAATGTATGTATGACTCATGGTGAGGTGCCTGAGGATTGGCAGAATGCGTGCATAGTGCCATTGTACAAAGGCAAAGGGATAAGAGTGAGTGCTCAAATACAGAGGTATAAGTTTGTTGAGTATTCCTGGGAAATTATATGGGAGGGTATTGATTGAGAGGGTGAAGGCATGTACAGAGCATCAGATTGGGGAAGAGCAGTGTGGTTTCAGAAGTGGTAGAGGATGGGTGGATCAGGTGTTTGCTTTGAAGAATGTATGTGAGAAATACTTAGAAAAGCAAATGGATTTGTATGTAGCATTTATGGATCTGGAGAAGGCATATGATAGAGTTGATAAGTGATGCTCTGTGGAAGGTATTAAGAATATATGGTGTGGGAGGCAAGTTGTTAGAAGCAGTGAAAAGTTTTTATAGAGGATGTAAGGCATGTGTATGTGTTGGAGATTGGAAAGTGATTGGTTCTTCAGTTGAATGTAGGTTTGCTGGCAGGGGTGTGTGATGTCTCCATGTTGTTTAATTTGTTTATGGATGGGGTTGTTAGGGAGGTGAATGCAAGAGTTTTGAAAGAGGGTGGAAGTAGAAGTCTCTTGGGGATGAGAGAGCTTGGGAAGTGAGTCAGTTGTTGTTCGATGATGATACAGCGATGGTGGCTGATTCATGTGAGAACCTGCAGAAGCTGGTGACTGAGTTTGGTAAAGTGTGTGAAAGAAGAAAGTTAAGAGTAAATGTGAATAAGAGCAAGGTTATTAGGTTCAGTAGGGTTGAGGGTCAAGTCAATTGGGAGGTGAGTTTGAATGGAGAAAAACTGGAGGAAGTGAAGTGTTTTAGATATCTGGGAGTGGATCTGGCAGCAGATGGAACCATGGAAGCGGAAGTGGATCATAGGGTGGGGGAGGGGGCGAAAATTATGGATAGCCTTGAAGAATGTGTGGAAGTCGAGATCATTATCTCGGAAAGCAAAAATGGGTATGTTTGAAGGAATAGTGGTTCCAACAATGTTTGTATGGTTGTGAGGCGTGGGCTATGGATAGAGTGGTGTGCTCAGAGAGGAAGGATGTCTTGTGCTGGATATGCGATGTTTGAGGACAATGTGTGATGTGAGGTGGTTTGAACGAGTAAGTAACGTAAGGGTAAGAGAGATATGTGGAATAAAAAGAGTGTGGTTGAGAGAGCAGAAAAGGGTGTATTGAAATGGTTTGAACATATGGAGAGAATGAGTGGGGGAAAGATTGACAAAGAGGATATATGTGTCGGAGGTGGAGGGAACGAGGAGAAGAGGGAGACCAAATGGAGGTGGAAAGATGGAGTGAAAAAGATTTTGTTGTGATCGGGGCCTGAACATGCAGGAGGGTGAAAGGAGGGCAAAGAATAGAGTGAATTGGAGCGATGTGGTTATACCGGGGTTGACGTGCTGTCAGTAGATTGAATCAAGGCATGTGAAGCGTCTGGGGTAAACAATGGAAAGCTGTGCAGGTATGTATATTTGCGTGTGTGGACGTATGTATATACATGTGTATGGGGGTGGGTTGGGCCATTTATTTCGTCTGTTTCCTTGCGCTACCTCGCAAACGCGGGAGACAGCGACAAAAAAAAAAAAAAAAAAAAAAAAAAAAAAAGGTAGTATATTTGAGGAAAGGATCTTGATGTTTTGGCTCAGAGTGAAACGAAGCTCAAGAGTAAAGGTGAAGAGTGGTTTGGGAATGTCCCTGTGAGTAAAGTCAGGGGTTGGTGAGAGGACAAGAGCAAAGGAAGGAGTAGCACTAATTCTGAGGCAGAAGTTGTGGAGTATGTGATAAAGTGTAGAAAGTAAAACTCAAGATTGAAATGGAGTTAAAAACTGAAGTGGATGGAGAGTGTTGGGTGATTATTGGTCCCATGCACCTGGTCATGAGAGGAAAGATCATGAGAGGCAAGTATTTTGGGAGCAGATGAGTGAGTGTGTTAGTAGAGTGTAGGATGGAAGAAAGGTGAGAGGAAAAGACATAAGGGGAGTGGGAGAGGAATGGGATGTATTTAGGGAAGCAGCGATGGCTTGCACAAAAGATGCTTGTGGCATGAGAAGAGTGGGAGGTGGGTTGATTAGAAAGGGTAGTGAGTGGTGGCATGAAGTAAAACTGTTAGTGAAAGAGAAGAGGTGTTTGGATGATTTTTGCAGGGAAGTAGTGTGAATGACTGGGAGATGAATAAAAGAAAGAGGTAGGAGGTCAAGAGAAAGGTGAGGTAGGAGGTCAAGAGAAAGGTGCAAGAGGTGAAAAAGAGGGCAATGAGAGTTGGGGTGAGAGAGTATCATTAAATTTTTTGAAGGGAAATATAAAAGAGGTTTTGGAAGGAGGGTAAAGTAACGTAAAGACATGAGAACAAATGGAATATCAGTGAAGGGGGCTTATGGGGAGGTTTATAAACAAGTAGTGGTGAAGGGAGGAGATGGAGTGAGTATTTTGAAGGTTTGCTGAATGTGTTTGATGACAGTGTGGAAGATTACTAAGGTGTTTGGGGCGTGGTGGATGTGTGAAGTGAGAGGGTCAGGAGGAGACTGGTTGGTAAACAGAGGACGCGGTAGTTGAAAAGCTTTGCAGAAGATGAAAACAGCATGGTGGTGGGTTAGTTTGGATGGAATTGCAGTGGAATTTATTAAAAAAAGGGTTGACTGTGTTGTTGACTGGTTGGTAAGGATATTCAATGTATGTATGGTTCACGGTGAAGTGCCTGAGGAATTGGTGGATAAATATGCATTGATATGCACAACTGTACACAAAGGGAAAGAGGTAAAGGTGAGTGTTCAAATTACAGAGGCATGACTTTGTTGAGTATTCCTGGGAAATTATATGGGAGGGTATTGATTGAGAGGGTCAAGGTATGTACGAGCATTCAGATTGGGGGAGGGAGCCAGTGTGGTTTTCAGAGGTGGTCCAGTATGTGTGGATCAGGTGTTTGCTATGAAGAATGTATGTGAGAAATACTGAGAAAAACAGGTGGATTTGCATGTTGCATTTTGTATCTGGAGGATGGCATTTATTGAGTGGATAGAGATGCTTTGTGGTAGGTATTAAGTGTATATGGTGTGAAAGCTAAGTTGCTGGAAGCAGTAAAAAGTTTCTATCATGGACGTAAGGCATGAGTAAGAGTAGGAAGGAAAAAAGTGATTGGTTCTCAGTGACGTCAGTTTGCGCGTTGGGGGGTGCGTGATGTCTTCAATGGCTGTTTAATTTGTTTATGGATGGGGTTGTTAGGGAGGTGAATGCACGAGTTTTGGAGAGAGGGGCAAGAATGCTTGTTCTGTTCTGAAGATTGAGGGGCTTGGGAAGTGAGTCAGTTGTTGTTTTCTGATGATACAGCACTGTGGCTGAATTGTGTGAGAAACTGCAGAAGTTGGTGACTGAGTTTGGTAAAGTGTGTGAAAGAAGAAAGTTGAGATTAAATGTGAATAAAAGCAAGGTTATTAGGTTCAGTAGGGTTGAGGGACAAGTTAATTGAGAGGTAAGTTTGAATAGAGAAAAACTGGAGATAGTGAAGTGTTTTAGAAATCCAAAAAGGGATTTAGCAGCGGATGGAACCATGGAAGCGGAAGTGGATCATAGGGTGGGGGAGGGGGCAAAAGGTTTCTGGGTGTATTTGAAGAATTGTGGAAGGTGAGTAATGTTATCTCGGAGAGCAAAAATGGGTATGTTTGAAGGAATAGTGGTTCCAACAATGTTATATAGTTGTGAAGCATGGGCTATAGATAGGGTATGTGCAGAGGAGGGTGGATTTGTTGGAATGAAAATGTTTTTAGCGTGACAATATGTGGTGTGAGGTGGTATGATCTAGTAAGTAATGAAAGGGTAAGAGAGATGTGTAGTAATAAAAAGCATGTGGTTGAGAGAGCAGAAAAGGGTGTATTGAAATGGTTTGAACATATGGAGAGAATGAGTGGGGGAAAGATTGACAAAGAGGATATATGTGTCAGAGATGGAGGGAACGAGAAGTGGGAGACTAAACTGGAGCTGGAAGGATGGAGTGAAAAAGATTTTGAGCGATTGGGGCCTGAACATACAGGAGGGTGAAAGGCGTGTAAAAAAAATAGAGTGAATCTGAACAATGTGGTATACTGGGGTTAACATGCTGTCAATGGATTGAACCAGGGTAATGTGAAGCATCTGGGTAAACCATTGAAAAGTTTTGTGGGGCCTGGATGTGGACAGGGGCATGGTTTTGGTGCATTACACAAGCAGCTACATAATGGATGTGAGCAATACTAATGCAAGCAATGCATTTCAAATCTTAAAGAACTCCCCTGACAACATATTCAAACTTTCATATAAAAAAACTATGGCCTATTTGTAATCCAAGTACTTACAGATATCTCCAATTACCCCTGGCTACAAAACAAAATTCCTAATATCGAGAAACTTGCCAATGTAATACCAATCCTAAAACTCCCTCAAATCATCCAACTCCCCTCCTAATACTTTCCATCATTCTATCCTCGGTTTCTGAACTCTGGAAAGCTAATCCACAACAAAATCAAACAAAACATTCCTACTCTCACCCACACAGCATGGCTTTAGACCCACTCTATCACTACACTGTATGCTGACCTCACACAACATATCTTAGATGGCCAACCACAACTTCAATCCTACACAATAATAATGGCAACAGATATCAACAAAGCATTTGACATTAACCCCCACATACCCTCACATTAAATGTACTTGACACCAACCCCCAATAACAATGGCAAAAAAATGGATGGCCACCATGCCAGTCACTCACAATGGCTTTTGCACTAAACCAATCATGAAATGGAGTTTCCAAAGGAACAGTTCTTTCTCTAACTCTCTTCCTACATGACTACTCATTACCTTAGGAAGACTTAACATGAAGGTGCTTTCACATACAGACCATCTCACAATCACATCACAACACTTTAATATCACAGTAGCTACATCAAAATTGCAGCACTATATAAATAATTGGAAAAATGACTCATCGCAAAACAGAATGTGTGCATATCCACAGAAGTCTTAGACCACTATCTTAACCCCAAACAGGTATTAGTCCAGTTCGCACCCTCCAGTCACCCTGAATGGACAATCTCTCCAAATGAACAAAGCATCAACCATTCTTGGCATCACATACTTCACACATGGCACTCACTTCCCACATCAATAACATCAACACAAAAGCAGGATGCAAACCAAGTGTCCTAAGAATACTAAAGGGCACCAGGGTTTGACAAGAAAAAGGAATACTCAACATCCTCTACAAACAATTCATCCATACTACTTTAAACAATGCCTCATGTGCCTGGTCTTCTACCCTCTCTAGAGCAAATATAAGAAAGCAACCACATAAAATAGTGCACTCAGAACAATCACCGACTGCCTAGCATCAAAACCAAAAGCACACAAAACCCTCACAATTAAACAAAGACCCTCCCAATACAGTCCCACATCATCATGCTCAGCACTCAACTCAATTCAACAACACAAGACCCCACCAACCCAAACCATCCTACAGCTAACCACCAACCATCAAACATTTTGATGCCTAGCATCAAAACCAAAAGCACACAAAACCCTCAAAATTAAACAAAGATCCTCCCAATACAGTCCCACATCATCATGCTCAGCACTCAACTCAATTCAACAACACAAGACCCCACCAACCCAAACCATCCTACAGCTAACCACCAACCATCAAACAGATATAAAAATCTTATCCCCTCCCTCCCTTACACTTCAGTAATCTCTATTCACAGATCCCCCCCCCCCATCCCTAACACCCTAACAATCATAATAATGAAATAATAAGTAACAAACATAATAATGACATGCATTTATGCTGAACTAACTTAACAAGCAGTAAACAAATGACCTCCCACCTAAGTCTTAAACTCCAACCCACCAAACATATGCACATCAATAAACATATTCCCCAGACAAACACAAGTCACACTCCTGTCTACACTTTGGACATCAACCATCACTACAACACTACGTATACTGTTTCAATATATCCCAAGACCCTTCATGCCCATAATGCAACTATCATTAAATAAAGACTACTCATGTGCCCAGCACTCTCTGCTAACAGATGCAACACAAAGACCTGTGGTCCAAAGTAGTGGACATGGCCAGCTTCTTGAGTGCTGCAGGACGCTCCTAAAGATATAGGAGACTCCTGGAGCAGGAATAAGTAAAAATTCAATTAAAACAAATATGCTCCAGTTCATAAGATTATAAGCACTAAATATTTTTAGTTCCACAAATCACAATGAATAAAGAAATAACCGGTACTCCTTAATGATAAACACATCTCTTTGACCCTGCTAATATAGGTGTAAATGATGCCATATTTGAAAAACATTTATTCCTAAATGTTCCAAGTACATTCTTGCATTTTCAGTGATATATGAAAACTTCATGCATTCTCCAGATAAAAGAGTTACAGAACATATTCAACCACAACCACAGGTGCTTAACAGTATTTCTTCCAACACTGACAACTACAAAACACTTCACTGAAAAACAATCACAACTTGAAATGTTAACTTTCTACAGACCCTTCATGTATGATTGCACGAGCCAAGTTATTTGAAAGAGCTCGTCTGATTTCTCTTTCCTTTTCTACAAATGCAAAGCTTGCTGCCTCACTTTCCAGAAGGCTTTCTCTGCCTCTGTGAAAGAAGTAACTTTTATTAAAATGCTATATTACACTTTCTGATTTTTTAGTGCACTCATCCTCCTCATCAACTAAATTAACATCTAACTATGCTCAGATCTACATATCAGTATCTCATTATGCTGTGAACAACCAAGCAAAATAGTATCCTCCTAATCTGAAAGGTATTGAATTTCATGAGGCAGAAGCTGTGAGCTCACACCTGCAAAGTAGCTCTTCTTATCCTTACTCTTTTTCTCTGGCTATAATGGTATTGTGATATGGTATTTCACTCAAACCTATATAACTCAGTTTTGATGCTCTAAGGCTACTGAAGTCTACTAAAGCATACTAAGCATAAACTTGAAAGATTTATTTTTGGAATGCTGCAATAATCAGAGAGCAACATTCACTGTTTACAGAGAGCAACATGCACTGTTTACTTAAGTCACAATGTTTTGGCAAATTCTGTTATAATCTAATCTTATTTGGTTAAAGTATTCACACTAGTAATCATACATAAACCATAAAAGCTGCTAGGCTGCACTTTTGATGAAGTGGATGAAAACAGTGCTAAGAAATCTAAATAAAATAGGGAGTGAGTGCAGTGGTAAATGAGGGGGGTATGCCATGGATCTTTAGTGTGAACGAAAATGGGAAAAAGCTTATTAAGTTGTGTACTGAAAATAGAACAGTGATCATTAATGCATGGTTTAAGAGAAACACCTATGTTATATTTATTTATTTTATTTTGCTTTGTCGCTGTCTCCTGCGTTAGCGAGGTAGCGCAAGGAAACAGACAAAAGAATGGCCCAACCCACCCACATACACATGTATATACATACACGTCCACACACGCAAATATACATACCTATACATCTCAAAGTACACATATATATAAACACACACAGACATATACATATATACGCATGTACATAATTCATACTTTCTGCCTTTATTTATTCCCATCGCCACCTTGCCACACATGGAATAACATCCCCCTCCCCCCTCATGTGTGTGAGGTAGCGCTAGGAAAAGACAACAAAGGCCCAATTCGTTCACACTCAGTCTCTAGCTGTCATGTAATAATGCACCAAAACCACAGCTCCCTTTCCACATCCAGGCCCCACAGAACTTTCCATGGTTTACCCCAGACGCTTCACATGCCCTGGTTCAATCCATTGACAGCACGTCGACCCCTGTATACCACATTGTTCCAATTCACTCTATTCCTTGCACGCCTTTCACCCTCCTGCATCCTGAGTTCAGGCCCCGATCACTCAAAATCTTTTTCACTCCATCTTTCCACCTCCAATTTGGTCTCCCATTTCTCCTCGTTCCCTCCACCTCTGACACATATATCCTCTTGGTCAATCTTTCCTCACTCATTCTCTCCTTTTGACCAAACCATTTCAAAACACCCTCTTCTGCTCTCTCAACCACACTCTTTTTATTTCCACACATCTCTCTTACCCTTACATTACTTACTTGATCAAACCACCTCACACCACATATTGTCCTCAAACACCTCATTTCCAGCATATCCACCCTCCTACACACAACTCTATCCATAGCCCACGCCTCGCAGCCATGCAACATTTTTGGAACCACTATTCCTTCAAACATACCAATTTTTGCTTTCCGAGATAATGTTCTCGACTTCCAAACATTCTTCAAGGCTGGATAATTGAGGGTGGGGGGTAGCCACTGCAATTATTGGACTGTTGTGAGCAAAAGTGTTGGGAGGGGCAGCATAACGAACATTTGATCATTTCTTGGTGCAGGAGTGAGTGACTGAAAGTTGGTTATGGGATTAGCAACTGAGTAGAATAAAGGAACAATGATAGCTTTCACCCAATCCTATGGCACAACCATCTGCTCCCATGCTAAATTACTTATAAAATGCATCCACTCTATCACACTTTTTCCTCCATAATTCATCATTTCAGCCATAATCCCAACTACACCAGAAGCCTTTCTTACTTTGAACCTCATTATTGCCCTTTTTACCTCCATTCTTGATATAGGCTCCTGCACTATCATATGATTTCTCTAGAAACATAAATGCCACATACAGATCACTCTCTTTAATAAAAATTTTCCACATTTTCTTCATAGCAATCACCTGGCATACACCATCTCTACCTTTTCTGAAATGATACTACACTTCCCCAGACATCAGATCTCTACAGAACACCACCCACTCAATCATCACTCTTCCCTGTACCTTACCAGGCATAAGCAACACAACTCTACAATAAAAAAAAATTCGTTTTTGTCCCTCTTGCCTTTGTAAATGCACACTATGCAAGCACTCAGCCAATCCTCAGACATCTGACTGTGGCACAAACACGTGGTGAGCAGCTACACTTTTTCTACCAAATGATATACCATAGCTCACTCCCTCCGCATGCCACCTCATTCCAAACACATCATATTTGCCTCCCTATCACCTAACACATTCAGCATTCTTTCAAAATACTCAATCCTACCTACATTAACCATCTCTGTCTGTTGACATGCTCCCACCTGCTCTCCTGAATGTCTTTCCGATTTCAATTATCAATTGGCTCTTGTTACCATCTCTTGACCTCTTGTCACCTCTTATTTTATACTCATCCCAATCACTCACATGCCTTTGCTCTTACCTGACCTTCCTCTTTCTACTGAGCACTACCATCTCTGATATGTCTAAATCTCACCTTTCACGTCATACATTTTACTTGCATATTTAAGAACTGATTCCCTGTACCCCTTCCACTACCTAAGTTTCAGTTACTCTCACCCTGTGCATCCTTCAATCAATCATTTCTGATATCTTCACTCACAGCTCACTCTTCCAAGCTGGCTCATATTCACTACATCTTTGATATGTATATCATTTCATTTTTAACCTAAACCCATCACAAACTTTCTTGCCTGTCTTCATCAAAAAATGACCCAACTTTCCATCTGCTGCTGTTCTCACCACATACAAATCAAACAACCTTACCCTTGCATTCCAATTAAACATCACATAATCTAATAATTACCCCAAAGGTATGGTAGAAAGAATTCTACCTCTGTATTCCCTTCATGTCATAGAAGGCAATAAAGAGAGCAGGACTACAGGGAGCTGGAAATTCCCCTTCTCGCATTCCAATTTCTAAGAGAAGAAACACAAGGAGCCAAGCAAGGAGTGCTCGTCCTCCTTGAAGGTTCAGGCTGGGGTGTCTAAATACGTGGATGTACCCAAGATAAGAAGAGAGGAGAAATAGGTAGTGTGTCTGTGGAAAGAAACCTGGATGTTCTGGCTATGAGTGAAACAAAGCTTAAGGGTAAAGGGGAAGAATAGTTTGGAAATGTCTTATGAGTAAAGTCATGGGATGGTGAGAGGACAAGAGCTAAGGATGGAATAGCACTACTCCTGAAGCAGGAGTTCTGGGAGTCTGAAAGAGCATGACGAAGTAAATTCTAGATTGAAGTGGGCAAAAAACAAAAGTGGACAGTAAGAGATTGGTGATTATTAGTACTTATGCACCAGTACATGAAAAGAAAGATCATGAGAGGCAAGTGTTTTGGGAGCAGCTGAGTGAGTGTGTCAGTAGTTTAGATGTAAGAGACCGGGTGTTAAAGATGGATGATTTAAATGCAAAGGAGAGTAGTGTGGCAGTTGATGGTATAACTGAGGGCATAGGGTATTCAGTATCATGAATGGAAATGGTGAGCAGCTTGTGGAGCTGAGTGCTGAAAAAGGACTGGTGATTGGGAATACCTGGTTTAAAAGGAGGGACATACAAAAGTATATGTATATGAGTAAGAAAGGTGGTAAGTGTCGTAGAAGGCGACTAAAGGGGACAGGAGCAGGGGGCTAAAAACCCTCTCCTCCTTGTATTTCAACTTTCTAAAAGGAGAAACAGAAGAAGGAGTCATGTGGGGAGTGCTCATCCTCCTTGAAGGCTCAGATTAGAGTGTTTAAATGTGTGTGAATGTAACCAAGATGAGAAAAAGGAGAGATAGGTAGTATATTTGGGTGATTTGAATGCAAAGGTGAGTAATGTGGCAGTTGAGGGAATAATTGGTATACATGGGGTGTTCAGTGTTGTAAATGGAAATGGTGAAGAGCTTGTAGATTTATGTGCTGAAAAAGGACTGATGATTGGGAATACCTGGTTTAAAAAGCGAGATATACATTTTTTTTTTTTTTTTGCTTTGTCGCTGTCTCCCGCATTTGCGAGGTAGCGCAAGGAAACAGACGAAAGAAATGGCCCAACCCACCCCCATACACATGTATATACATACGTCCACACACGCAAATATACATACCTACACAGCTTTCCATGGTTTACCCCAGACGCTTCACATGCCCTGATTCAATCCACTGACAGCACGTCAACCCCGGTATACCATATCGCTCCAATTCACTCTATTCCTTGCCCTCCTTTCACCCTCCTGCATGTTCAGGCCCCGATCACACAAAATCTTTTTCACTCCATCTTTCCACCTCCAATTTGGTCTCCCTCTTCTCCTCGTTCCCTCCACCTCCGACACATATATCCTCTTGGTCAACCTTTCCTCACTCATTCTCTCCATGTGCCCAAACCATTTCAAAACACCCTCTTCTGCTCTCTCAACCACGCTCTTTTTATTTCCACACATCTCTCTTACCCTTACGTTACTTACTCGATCAAACCACCTCACACCACACATTGTCCTCAAACATCTCATTTCCAGCACATCCATCCTCCTGCGCACAACTCTATCCATAGCCCACGCCTCGCAACCATACAACATTGTCGGAACCACTATTCCTTCATTCATACCCATTTTTGCTTTCCGAGATAATGTTCTCGACTTCCACACATTCTTCAAGGCTCCCAGAATTTTCGCCCCCTCCCCCACCCTATGATCCACTTCCGCTTCCATGGTTCCATCCGCTGCCAGATCCACTCCCAGATATCTAAAACACTTTACTTCCTCCAGTTTTTCTCCATTCAAACTCACCTCCCAATTGACTTGACCCTCAACCCTACTGTACCTAATAACCTTACTCTTATTCACATTTACTCTTAACTTTCTTCTTTCACACACTTTACCAAACTCAGTCACCAGCTTCTGCAGTTTATCACATGAATCAGCCATCAGTGCTGTATCATCAGCGAACAACAACTGACTCACTTCCCAAGCTCTCTCATCCACAACAGACTTCATACTTGCCCCTCTTTCCAAAACTCTTGCATTCACCTCCCTAACAACCCCATCCATAAACAAATTAAACAACCATGGAGACATCACACACCCCTGCCGCAAACCTACATTCACTGAGAACCAATCACTTTCCTCTCTTCCTACACGTACACATGCCTTACATCCTCTATAAAAACTTTTCACTGCTTCTAACAACTTGCCTCCCACACCATATATTCTTAATACCTTCCACAGAGCATCTCTATCAACTCTATCATATGCCTTCTCCAGATCCATAAATGCTACATACAAATCCATTTGCTTTTCTAAGTATTTCTCAAATACATTCTTCAAAGCAAACACCTGATCCACACATCCTCTACCACTTCTGAAACCACACTGCTCTTCCCCAATCTGATGCTCTGTACATGCCTTCACCCTCTCAATCAATACCCTCCCATATAATTTACCAGGAATACTCAACAAACTTATACCTCTGTAATTTGAGCACTCACTCTTATCCCCTTTGCCTTTGTACAATGGCACTATGCACGCATTCTGCCAATCCTCAGGCACCTCACCATGAGTCATTTCTTTCTTTTCTTTTAAACTATTCGCCATTTCCCGCGTTAGCGAGGTAGCGCTAAGAACAGAGGACTGGGCCTTTTTTGGAATATCCTCAACTGGCCCCCTCTGTTCCTTCTTTTGGAAAATTTAAAAAAAAAAACGAGAGGGGAGGATTTCCAGCCCCCCGCTCCCTCCCCTTTTAGTCGCCTTCTACGACACGCAGGGAATACGTGGGAAGTATTCTTAATCCCCTATCCCCAGGGATAACCATGAGTCATACATACATTAAATAACCTTACCAACCAGTCAACAATACAGTCACCCCCTTTTTTAATAAATTCCACTGCAATACCATCCAAACCTGCTGCCTTGCCGGCTTTCATCTTCCACAAAGCTTTTACTACCTCTTCTCTGTTTACCAAATCATTTTCCCTAACCCTCTCACTTTGCACACCACCTCGACCAAAACACCCTATATCTGCCACTCTATCATCAAACACATTCAACAAACCTTCAAAATACTCACTCCATCTCCTTCTCACATCACTACTACTTGTTATCACCTCCCCATTTGCGCCCTTCACTGAAGTTCCCATTTGCTCCCTTGTCTTACGCACTTTATTTACCTCCTTCCAGAACATCTTTTTATTCTCCCTAAAATTTAATGATACTCTCTCACCACAACTCTCATTTGCCCTTTTTTCCACCTCTTGCACCTTTCTCTTGACCTCCTGTCTCTTTCTTTTATACATCTCCCACTCAATTGCATTTTTTCCCTGCAAAAATCGTCCAAATGCCTCTCTCTTCTCTTTCACTAATACTCTTACTTCTTCATCCCACCACTCACTACCCTTTCTAATCAACCCATCTCCCACTCTTCTCATGCCACAAGCATCTTTTGCGCAATCCATCACTGATTCCCTAAATACATCCCATTCCTCCCCCACTCCCCTTACTTCCATTGTTCTCACCTTTTTCCATTCTGTACTCAGTCTCTCCTGGTACTTCCTCACACAAGTCTCCTTCCCAAGCTCACTTACTCTCACCACCCTCTTCACCCCAACATTCACTCTTCTTTTCTGAAAACCCGTACAAATCTTCACCTTAGCCTCCACAAGATAATGATCAGACATCCCTCCAGTTGCACCTCTCAGCACATTAACATCCAAAAGTCTCTCTTTCGTGCGCCTGTCAATTAACACGTAATCCAATAACGCTCTCTGGCCATCTCTCCTACTTACATAAGTATACTTATGTATATCTCGCTTTTTAAACCAGGTATTCCCAATCATCAGTCCTTTTTTCAGCACATAAATCTACAAGCTCTTCACCATTTCCATTTACAACACTGAACACCCCATGTATACCAATTATTCCCTCAACTGCCACATTACTCACCTTTGCATTCAAATCACCCATCACTATAACCCGGTCTCGTGCATCAAAACCACTAACACACTCATTCAGCTGCTCCCAAAACACTTGCCTCTCATGATCTTTCTTCTCATGCCCAGGTGCATATGCACCAATAATCACCCATCTCTCTCCATCAACTTTCAGTTTTACCCATATCAATCGAGAATTTACTTTCTTACATTCTATCACATACTCCCACAACTCCTGTTTCAGGAGTACTGCTACTCCTTCCCTTGCTCTTGTCCTCTCACTAACCCCTGACTTTACTCCCAAGACATCCCAAACCACTCTTCCCCTTTACCCTTGAGCTTCGTTTCACTCAGAGCCAAAACATCCAGGTTCCTTTCCTCAAACATACTACCTATCTCTCCTTTCTTCACATCTTGGTTACATCCACACACATTTAGGCACCCCAATCTGAGCCTTCGAGGAGGATGAGCACTCACCGCGTGACTCCTTCTTCTGTTTCCCATTTTAGAAAGTTAAAAAAGTACAAGGTGGGGAGGATTTCTGGCCCCCCGCTCCCGTCCCCTCTAGTCGCTTTCTACGACACGCGAGGAATGAGTGGGAAGTATTCTTTCACCCCTATCCCCAGGGATAATATATATATATATATATATATATATATATATATATATATATATATATATATATATATATATATATATATATATACATATATATATATATATATATATATATATATATGTGTCGGAGGTGGAGGGAACGAGGAGAAGAGGGAGACCAAATTGGAGGTGGAAAGATGGAGTGAAAAAGATTTTGTGTGATCAGGGCCTGAACATGCAGGAGGGTGAAAGGAGGGCAAAGAATAGAGTGAATTGGAGCGATGTGGTATACCGGGGTTGACGTGCTGTCAGTGGATTGAATCAAGGCATGTGTATGGGGGTGGGTTGGGCCATTTCTTTTGTCTGTTTCCTTGCGCTACCTCGCAAACGCGGGAGACAGCGACAAAGCAAAAAAAAAAAAAAAAAATATATATACACACACACACACACACACATACGCACATATACACACACACACATACATATATATACATATGAAAAATATACATAAGATATACATAAGTATACTTATGTAAGTAGGAGAGATGGCCAGAGAGCGTTATTGGATTACGTGTTAATTGACAGGCGCGCGAAAGAGAGACTTTTGGATGTTAATGTGCTAAGAGGTGCAACTGGAGGGATGTCTGGTCATTATCTTGTGGAGGCTAAGGTGAAGATTTGTATGGGTTTTCAGAAAAGAAGAGTGAATGTTGGGGTGAAGAGGGTGGTGAGAGTAAGTGAGCTTGGGAAGGAGACTTGTGTGAGGAAGTACCACGAGAGACTGAGTACAGAATGGAAAAAGGTGAGAACAATGGAAGTAAGGAGAGTGGGGGAGGAATGGGATGTATTTAGGGAATCAGTGATGGATTGCGCAAAAGATGCTTGTGGCATGAGAAGAGTGGGAGGTGGGTTGATTAGAAAGGGTAGTGAGTGGTGGGATGAAGAAGTAAGAGTATTAGTGAAAGAGAAGAGAGAGGCATTTGGACGATTTTTGCAGGGAAAAAATGCAATTGAGTGGGAGATGTATAAAAGAAAGAGACAGGAGGTCAAGAGAAAGGTGCAAGAGGTGAAAAAAAGGGCAAATGAGAGTTGGGGTGAGAGAGTATCATTAAATTTTAGGGAGAATAAAAAGATGTTCTGGAGGGAGGTAAATAAAGTGCGTAAGACAAGGGAGCAAATGGGAACTTCAGTGATGGGCGCAAATGGGGAGGTGATAACAAGTAGTGGTGATGTGAGAAGGAGATGGAGTGAGTATTTTGAAGGTTTGTTGAATGTGTTTGTTGATAGAGTGGCAGACATAGGGTGTTTTGGTCGAGGTGGTGTGCAAAGTGAGAGGGTTAGGGAAAATGATTTGGTAAACAGAGAAGAGGTAGTAAAAGCTTTGCGGAAGATGAAAGCCGGCAAGGCAGCAGGTTTGGATGGTATTGCAGTGGAATTTATTAAAAAAGGGGGTGACTGTATTGTTGACTGGTTGGTAAGGTTATTTAATGTATGTATGACTCATGGTGAGGTGCCTGAGGATTGGCAGAATGCGTGCATAGTGCCATTGTACAAAGGCAAAGGGGATAAGAGTGAGTGCTCAAATTACAGAGGTATAAGTTTGTTGAGTATTCCTGGTAAATTATATGGGAGGGTATTGATTGAGAGGGTGAAGGCATGTACAGAGCATCAGATTGGGGAAGAGCAGTGTGGTTTCAGAAGTGGTAGAGGATGGGTGGATCAGGTGTTTGCTTTGAAGAATGTATGTGAGAAATACTTAGAAAAGCAAATGGATTTGTATGTAGCATTTATGGATCTGGAGAAGGCATATGATAGAGTTGATAGAGATGCTCTGTGGAAGGTATTAAGAATATATGGTGTGGGAGGCAAGTTGTTAGAAGCAGTGAAAAGTTTTTATAGAGGATGTAAGGCATGTGTATGTGTAGGAAGAGAGGAAAGTGATTGGTTCTCAGTGAATGTAGGTTTGCGGCAGGGGTGTGTGATGTCTCCATGGTTGTTTAATTTGTTTATGGATGGGGTTGTTAGGGAGGTGAATGCAAGAGTTTTGGAAAGAGGGGCAAGTATGAAGTCTCTTGGGGATGAGAGAGCTTGGGAAGTGAGTCAGTTGTTGTTCGCTGATGATACAGCGCTGGTGGCTGATTCATGTGAGAACCTGCAGAAGCTGGTGACTGAGTTTGGTAAAGTGTGTGAAAGAAGAAAGTTAAGAGTAAATGTGAATAAGAGCAAGGTTATTAGGTACAGTAGGGTTGAGGGTCAAGTCAATTGGGAGGTGAGTTTGAATGGAGAAAAACTGGAGGAAGTGAAGTGTTTTAGATATCTGGGAGTGGATCTGGCAGCAGATGGAACCATGGAAGCGGAAGTGGATCATAGGGTGGGGGAGGGGGCGAAAATTCTGGGAGCCTTGAAGAATGTGTGGAAGTCGAGAACATTATCTCGGAAAGCAAAAATGGGTATGTTTGAAGGAATAGTGGTTCCAACAATGTTGTATGGTTGTGAGGCGTGGGCTATGGATAGAGTGGTGTGCAGGAGGATGGATGTGCTGGAAATGAGATGTTTGAGGACAATGTGTGATGTGAGGTGGTTTGATCGAGTAAGTAACGTAAGGGTAAGAGAGATATGTGGAAATAAAAAGAGTGTGGTTGAGAGAGCAGAAGAGGGTGTTTTGAAATGGTTTGGGCACATGGAGAGAATGAGTGAGGAAAGATTGACCAAGAGGATATATGTGTCGGAGGTGGAGGGAATGAGGAGAAGAGGGAGACCAAATTGGAGGTGGAAAGATGGAGTGAAAAAGATTTTGTGTGATCGGGGCCTGAACATGCAGGAGGGTGAAAGGAGGGCAAGGAATAGAGTGAATTGGAGCGATGTGGTATACCGGGGTTGACGTGCTGTCAGTAGATTGAATCAAGGCATGTGAAGCGTCTGGGGTAAACAATGGAAAGCTGTGCAGGTATGTATATTTGCGTGTGTGGACGTATGTATATACATGTGTATGGGGGTAGGTTGGGCCATTTCTTTCGTCTGTTTCCTTGCGCTACCTCGCAAACGCGGGAGACAGCGACAAAAAAAAAAAAAAAAAAAAAAAAAAAAGGTAGTATATTTGAGGAAAGGATCTTGGATGTTTTGGCTCAGAGTGAAACGAAGCTCAAGAGTAAAGGTGAAGAGTGGTTTGGGAATGTCCTGTGAGTAAAGTCAGGGGTTGGTGAGAGGACAAGAGCAAAGGAAGGAGTAGCACTAATTCTGAGGCAGAAGTTGTGGAGTATGTGATAAAGTGTAAGAAAGTAAACTCAAGATTGATATGGGTAAAACTGAAAGTGGATGGAGAGAGATGGGTGATTATTGGTCCCTATGCACCTGGTCATGAGAGGAAAGATCATGAGAGGCAAGTATTTTGGGAGCAGATGAGTGAGTGTGTTAGTAGAGTGTAGGATGGAAGAAAGGTGAGAGGAAAAGACATAAGGGGAGTGGGAGAGGAATGGGATGTATTTAGGGAAGCAGCGATGGCTTGCACAAAAGATGCTTGTGGTATGAAAAAGGTGGGAGGTGGGCAGATTAGAAAGGGTAGTGAGTGGTGGGATGAAGTAAAACTGTTAGTGAAAGAGAAGAGGTGTTTGGATGATTTTTGCAGGGAAGTAGTGTGAATGACTGGGAGATGAATAAAAGAAAGAGGTAGGAGGTCAAGAGAAAGGTGAGGTAGGAGTGGTGTTCTATCATGGACGTAAGGCATGAGTAAGAGTAGGAAGGAAAAAAGTGATTGGTTCTCAGTGAACGTCAGTTTGCGGTGGGGGTGCGTGATGTCTTCATGGCTGTTTAATTTGTTTATGGATGGGGTTGTTAGGGAGGTGAAAAAGAGGGCAAATGAGAGTTGGGGTGAGAGAGTATCATTAAATTTTAAGGAGAATAAAAAGATGTTTTGGAAGGAGGTAAAGTACGTAAGACATGAGAACAAATGGGAATATCAGTGAAGGGGGCTAATGGGGAGGTAATAACAAGTAGTGGTGAAGGGAGGAGATGGAGTGAGTATTTTGAAGGTTTGCTGAATGTGTTTGATGACAGAGTGGCAGATATAAGGTGTTTTGGGCGAGGTGGTGTGTGAAGTGAGAGGGTCAGGGAGACTGGTTTGGTAAACAGAGACGAGGTAGTGAAAGCTTTGCAGAAGATGAAAACCAGCAAGGTGGTGGGTTTGGATGGAATTGCAGTGGAATTTATTAAAAAAAGGGTTGACTGTGTTGTTGACTGGTTGGTAAGGATATTCAATGTATGTATGGTTCACGGTGAAGTGCCTGAGGATTGGTGGAATGCATGCATATTGCCACTGTACAAAGGGAAAGGGGATAAAGGTGAGTGTTCAAATTACAGAGGCATGACTTTGTTGAGTATTCCTGGGAAATTATATGGGAGGGTATTGATTGAGAGGGTCAAGGTATGTACAGAGCATCAGATTGGGGGAGAGCAGTGTGGTTTCAGAGGTGGTCCAGTATGTGTGGATCAGGTGTTTGCTATGAAGAATGTATGTGAGAAATACTGAGAAAAACAGGTGGATTTGCATGTAGCATTTATGGATCTGGAGAAGGCATCTTATAGAGTGGATAGAGATGCTTTGTGGTAGGTATTAAGTGTATATGGTGTGAAAGCTAAGTTGCTGGAAGCAGTAAAAAGTTTCTATCATGGACGTAAGGCATGAGTAAGAGTAGGAAGGAAAAAAGTGATTGGTTCTCAGTGAACGTCAGTTTGCGGTGGGGGTGCGTGATGTCTTCATGGCTGTTTAATTTGTTTATGGATGGGGTTGTTAGGGAGGTGAATGCACGAGTTTTGGAGAGAGGGGCAAGTATGCAGTCTGTTCTGAATGAGAGGGCTTGGGAAGTGAGTCAGTTGTTGTTTTCTGATGATACAGCACTGGTGGCTGATTTGTGTGAGAAACTGCAGAAGTTGGTGACTGAGTTTGGTAAAGTGTCTGAAAGAAGAAAGTTGAGATTAAATGTGAATAAAAGCAAGGTTATTAGGTTCAGTAGGGTTGAGGGACAAGTTAATTGAGAGGTAAGTTTGAATAGAGAAAAACTGGAGATAGTGAAGTGTTTTAGAAATCCAAAAAGGGATTTAGCAGCGGATGGAACCATGGAAGTGGAAGTGAGTCACAAGGTGGGGGAGGGGGCAAAGGTTCTGGGAGTATTGAAGAATGTGTGGAAGGTGAGAATGTTATCTCAGAGAGCAAAAATGGGTATCTTTGAAGGAATAGTGGTTCCAACAATGTTATATAGTTGTGAAGCATGGGCTATAGATAGGGTTGTGCAGAGGAGGGTGGATATGTTGGAAATGAAATGTTTAGGACAATATGTGGTGTGAGGTGGTATGATCTAGTAAGTAATGAAAGGGTAAGAGAGATGTGTAGTAATAAAAAGCATGTGGTTGAGAGAGCAGAAAAGGGTGTATTGAAATGGTTTGGTCACATGGAGAGAATGAGTGGGGGAAAGATTGACAAAGAGGATATATGTGTCAGAGATGGAGGGAACGAGAAGTGGGAGACTAAACTGGAGCTGGAAGGATGGAGTGAAAAAGATTTTGAGCGATTGGGGCCTGAACATACAGGAGGGTGAAAGGCGTGTAAAAAATAGAGTGAATTGGAACAATGTGGTATACTGGGGTTAACATGCTGTCAATGGATTGAACCAGGGTATGTGAAGCATCTGGGGTAAACCATGAAAAGTTTTGTGGGGCCTGGATGTAAAAAGGGAGCTCTGGTTTCGGTGCATTACACATGACAGCTATAGACTGAGTGTGAATGAATGTGGCCTTTGTTGTCTTTTCCTAGTGCTACCTCGTGTGTGTGTGTGTGTGTGTGTGTGTGTGTGTGTGTGTGTGTGTGTGGGGGGGGGGGGGGGGTGCCATTTCATGTGTAGCAGGGTGGTGATGGGAATGGATGAAGGTAGCAAGTATGGATATGTACATGTGTATAAATGTATATGTCTGTGTATGTAAATGTATGAATAAGTTGAAATGTATAGGTATGTATATGTGCATGTGTTGCTATTTATGTATATATATGTGTATGTGGGTGGGTTGGGCCATTTATTTCGTCTGTTTCCTTGTGCTACCTCGCTAACATGGGAAACAGTGACTAAGTATAATAAATAAGTAAATAATCATTAATTGATAGGCATGTAAAAAAGACTTTTGGATTTAAGCATGCTGAGAGGGACAGCTGGTGGGATGTCTGATCACAATCTTGTAGAGGCAAGTGTGAAGATTTCCAGAGGTTTTTGATAGAGGAAATAATGTCAAAGAGAAGAGAGTAGTGAGGGTAAGTGAGCTGGGAAAAGAGACTTATGTGAAGAAGTACCAGCAGAGACTGATTGTAGAATTGCAAAAGGTGAGACTAAATGAAGAAAAGGGAGCGGGTGAGGAATGGGAGGTATTTTGGGAAGCTGTGCTGGCATGTGCAAGAGATGCATGTGGCATGCACAAAATGTGGGAGGTAGGCATATTAGAAAGGGTAGTGAATGGGGAGATGATGAAGTAAAGTGGCTAGTGAAAGAAAATGAGAGGCTTTTTGGTGGTAATCACAAGGAAGGAGTGCACATGATTGGGGTATATACATAAGAGAATGGAGGAGGAAGTCACAAGGAAGATGCAGGCAATGAAAAAGAGGGCAAATAAAAGTTGGGCTGTGAGAGTAGCAGTAAACTTTAGGGAGAATAAGAAGAAAGTTCTGGAAAGAGGATAATAACTTGAAAACAAACAATAGAACAAATAGGAACATCAGTGGAGGGGTGAATGGGGCAAAATGGGATGTGGTAACAGGAAGTGAAGAAGTGATGAGGAGATGGAGTGAGTATTTTGAAGAACGGTTGAATGTGTTTGATGATAGAGTGGCAGATATACAGTGTTTGGGTCAGGATCGTATTTGAATTGAGAGTCATGGAGAATGGTTTGGTGAGGAGAGAAGAGGTGGTGAAAGCCTTAGATACGACGTAATGTGGCAAGACGGCTGTTGTGGATGGCACTGCAGCTGAATTCATTCAGAAAGGGGTTGACTGCATTGTTGATTAGTTGTTAAGGATTTTCTGTATATGTATGGATCATGGTGAAATGCCTGAGAATTGGTGGAATGCAAGATTAGTGTCACTGTATGAAGTTAAAGAAGATAAGGGTGAGTGTACAAACTACAGAGGTATAAGTTTGTTAAGCATACCAGGTAAGTCATGTTGGATGGTAGTGATTGAGAAGGTAAGGGCATTAACAGGGTAAGGACATTAACAGAGTATCAGATTGGAGAGGAAGAGTATGGTTTCAGAAGTAGAAGAGGATGTTTAATTCAGGTGTCTGCTTCAAAGAATATGTGTGAGAAATACTCATAGAAACAGATAGATTTGTATGTGGCATTTCTGGACCGGAGAGAGCATATGATAGGTTAATGGAGATGCCTTGTAAAAGGTCTTAAGAATATATGGTGTGGAAGGAAAGCTGCTAAAAGCAGTGAGAAGTTTTTATCATGGGTGTAAGGCATGTGTACGAGTAGAAAGAGAGGAGAGTGAAAGGTTGCAAGTGAAGGTTTATCTGTGGTAATTGTGTGTGATATCACTAGGGTTGTTTAATCTGTTTATGGATGGGGTGGTGGGGGATGTAAATGTGAGAGTCTAGGTGAGAAGGGCGAGTATGCAGGTAGTGGGGAATGAGAGGGCCCGGTAAGTGAATCAGTTGTTGTTTGCTGACAATGGTGGCAGATTCAAATGAGAAACTGCAGAAGTTGGTGACTTACTTTGGAAGAGTGTGTGAAAGGAGGAAGTTGAGAATGAGTGTGAATAAAAAAAAGTTTATTAGATTTAGCAGGGTCAAGGGACAAGTTAGATGTTGAGGGAGTCTGAATGGAGAAATACTAGAGGAAGTGAAATGTTTTAGATACCTGGGAGTGGACATTGCAGTAAATGGAACTATGGAAGTGGAAGTGTCATGGGTGTGTATGTGGGAGAGATTCCGGAAGCAATGAAGAATGTGAGGAGAGATCGCTGTCTGAGAGGTCAAAGTGGGTATGTTTGAAGGTATGGTTATCCCAACATTACAATAAGGATGAGAGGCATGGGCTATGGATAAAACTGTATGGCTCAGGGTGGGAGTACTGGAAATGAAATGTTTGAGGACAACATGTAACAAGAGGTGGTTTGATTAAGGATTGAAATGGTATGAAAGATGTGTGGTAATGAAAAGAGTTTGGTTGAGAAAGCTGAAAGGGTATGCTGAAATGGTTTGCATATATGGAGAGAATGAGTGAGGAAAGGTGGACAAAGAGAAATGTGTCAAAAGTGAAGGGAACAAGGAGAACAGGGAGACTAAATAAGAGATGGAAGGATGGGGTGAAAAAGATTCTGAGGGTGAAGGGCAAGAAAGAGATAGAGTAAACTGGAACTATGTGGTATACTGAGGTTAATAGACTGAACCAGGGAATATGAAGTGTCAAGGGTAAACCAGGGAAAGGTCTGTAGGGCTTGGGTGTGAATAGGAAGCTATGGTTTAGATACATTACACGTGACAGCTAGAGGATGGATGTGAGCAAATGTGGCCTTTCTGTGCCTATTTCTGACATAACCTCAACAACATGGGAAATGATGACCAAGTATGAAAATATCTAACAATGCCCATTACCTCCAATCCCACTCAACTACATATACTTATGTTGCCATACATACCTTTTACTAAAATGATTATGGAGATTGTGCAAGCAATACATCAGCTCATATGTCTGTTCTGCTGATATCACAGGTTCTTCACTCTTCAAGAGAGGAAAAGCATCTAAAAGCAACACTGGCCAGAAGCTGAAAACAGTGACACAATATAAAAAACCTCCAACTATAAAAAAAATCTGAACATAAACCTATCTTTCTATTTAACACAGAGAAAGAAAAGATGATAACAATGGTCGCCACTATGAACAGCATGAAAAAGTATACCTTAAACCTTTAAAACGTAACAAACCTTCCAGAAGGACTGCCTGACAGGCTGTGACAAGTCTTCTAGAAGCCAAACTTTACTTAAAATTGCATGCCTATATAGTGTGCCTGTTTATGCAATTACATATCCCCTAGGGTCCCCCTACACCACCAATACATTTCCCTTTTCACCAAGACAACCCAGTCTTACTATAATCATCATGGACACTAGATATACATACAGGGACTTATCAATCTATGAAACTGTTAAGCTCTTAAAAAAGGTCACAGAAATCAAAACTGAATAATCGAATAAAGTAAGCAACCGAGATTAGATGATTTTATTAGTAATAAGACAGTAATTACTTTACCTGTGAAAAACTACAATACGCACATACCAGGAAATACAAAAGACTATAATTTACATTCTGTACAATGAATTCTATAAATATGCACAGAAACTAATAAAACTTTAAATCTTAGTGCAGTTTTCTCTTTATGGGATGTGTACCTTCAAAAAGGCATTTTCTTCCAAAATAATCTGGTCTCATCTACATTTAAAACCTGCTTTCAAGAATAACTGGCATCCTTAATAATGGTCTTGAGGATTGCCAAAAAATTTTGACCGCAATGACATCAGCAGAAGCAGCCTGTTTTGGTAAATGTAGCGTTTCCAAAAATTCAGAAACCAACCAGGTCTGGCTGAAATGACTTCATTGCTCCTTCTGCTACCATGCCATAATGTATACTCTAAGAATTTGCTTGTATCACAAGCAAAATGTTGGGAACATTTTCATGAGTTTGGTCTTTGATCCATGTGCTCAACACTTGTTCCATTCTCTCCAGAAATGAAGTTTGGAATTAAGAGGTCTTAGATGTACTGATTAATGTTCCACTCTTGGCACTCTCTACTGTCATAAGTACTCCATAAAGTAGATCTGCATAGTCCAAGGGCACGTTTGATATCAGCTGTTATGTCATCTCTCTCATAACATTTGAGCACATCCATCTTAATCCTATTAGTGACAGCATTACACTTCATAGCACCATGGGTATCGGGAGAATGTAAAAGGAGCTTTGGTGGCATGATGCAAGTGTAAAATATGTGCAATATACAGTATACTGCAGCACAAGATACTATAGCACTCTGCAACTATAGACTGTCCATGCCATGCATACATGGGATTCTCGCATGGAGCTGGCAATGCCACACCACTGCACTGCCAAATCAATGATGATCGCATTATTCCAAACTTAAACTCATGCAAATCAGAAAAAGAAATGGACCATGAGTGTTACTCTAAAAATGGTGTAAAATACACATACACATAAAGTGAGAAGATAGTGACTCAGAGCCATCAACTTCATGGAGTATCATAAGAAATTGCAGTGGAGGAGATAACACAGAGGAAAGTGAAAAGTTTCAGTGTGAGGTACAAATTAGAAAAACATAATAGCAGTGAGGAGGAAACAGATGAGCCAGATGAGCCAAGTTACATGCATGATACAACTTTTAGTAGGCCAAATGGTAAGAAAGGAGAGGGTAAGCTTCTCCCCTCACCCACACAACTCTTCTACAACCAACTAAAGTTGGAAAACCAATATAAATAAACTATACATTTTATTTCTATTAGTCCACATGCATATCTTTATTCTTTTGTATATATTGCCTAATAAATATTTGGGGACCATTATTCTTTTTGGCAAAAACTGTCCACACAGGGGCAGCTAAATTTTCTGTAAACTACAATTATGGTTAAATAACAGACTAGTCATTCTTAATCAAACGAACTCTTAGATTGTTTTGGAATGGAATTGAATATACCATATATCCATTTCTTAAATAAAACTTGCAACTTCTGTTTCATCTTTTAGGCAACAAGGAGAAGCAGGAGACGAAACTGCAGGTGCAAGGATGCAGTGAAAAAGACTCTAAGTGATTGGGGCCTGAACTTACAGAAGGGCAAAAAACGTGCACAGAATAGAGTGAATTGGAACGATGTGGTATACTGGGATTGATGTGCTGTCAATGGACTGAATCAGGTCATGTGAAATGTCTGGGGGTAAACCATGGAAAGGTCTGTGGGGCCTGGATGTGGATAAGGAGCTCTGGTTTTGGTGCATTACACATGACAGCTAGAAAATGAAGGTGAGTGGATGTGGAATTTTTTCGTCTTTCTTGGCACTACCTCACTGACACAGGATGGTGATGCTGTTTCCTGTGGGGTGTGGTGGCACTAGGAATGGGTGAAGGCAAGCAAGTACAAATATGTACATGTTCCTATCATTATAGGGTTGATAGAGATGCTTTGTGGAAAGTTTTGAGACTATATGGTGTTGGAAGTAAGTTGCTAGCAGCAGTGAAAAGTTTTTACCCAGGATGTAAGGCATGTGTATGAATAGGAAGAGAGGAAAGTGATTGGTTCTCAGTGAATGTCGTTTTGCGGCAGGGGTGTGTGATGTCTCCATGATTGTTTAATTTGTTTATGGATGGGGTGGTTAGAGAGAAGAATGCAAGAGCTTAGGAGAGAGGGGGTAAGTATGCAGTCTGTTCTGGATGAGAAGCCTTGGGAAGTGAATCAGTTTCTGTTTGTTGATGATACATCGCTGGTGGCTGATTAAGGTGAGAAACTGCAGAAGCTGGTGACTGAGTTTGGTAAAGTGTGTGAAAGAAGAAATCTGAGAGTAAATATGAATAAGAGCAAGGTTATTAGGTTCAATAGGGTTGAGGGACAAGTTATTTGGGAGGTAAGTTTGAATTGAGAAAACTGGAGGAAGTGAAGTGTTTTAGAATCTGGGAGTGGATTTAGCAGTGGATGGAACCATGGAAGCGGAAGTGAGTCACAGAGTGGGGAAGGGGATAAGGTTCTTGGAGTGTTGAGGAATGTGTGGAAGGCGAGAACATTACCTCAGAGAGCAATAACAGGTATGTTTAAAGGAATTGTGGTTCCAACAATGTTATATGGTTGCGAGGCATGGGCTATAGAAAGGGTTGTGTGGAGGAGGGTGGATGTGTTGGAAATGAAATGTTTGAGGACAATATGTGCTTTGAGGTGATACGAGCGAGTAAGTAATGAAAGGGTACGAGAGATGTGTGGTAATATAAAGAGTGTGGTTGAGAGAGCAGAAGAGGGTGCGTTGAAATGGTTTGGACACATGGAGAGGATGAGTGAGGAAAGATTGACAAATAGGATATATGTGTCAGAGGTGGAGGGAAGAAGGAGAAGTGAGACCAAATTGGAGGTGGAGGGATGAAGTGAAAAGATTTTGAGCGATCGGGACCTGAACATACAGGAGGGTGAAAAGCGTGCAAGGAATAATGTGAATTAAAACATTGTGGTATATCGAGGTCGATGTGCTGTCAATGGATTGAACCAGGGCATGTGAAGCGTCTGGGGTAAACCATGGAAAGGTCTGTGGGGCCTGGATGTGGGAAGAGAGCTGTGGTTTCGGTGCATTACACATGACAGCTAGAGACTGAGTGTGAATGAATGTGGCCTTTTTTGTCTTTTCCTGGCACTACTTCACTAGGGGGCAGGATGCTCTTTCATGTGTGGCAGGGTGGCAACAGAAATGGATGAAGGCAGCAAGTATGAATATGTACATGTATGTATATATGTACATGTCTGTGTATGTACATATATGTATGTATATGTTGAAATGTATTTATCTATCTATTATTTATTTTATTTTGCTTTGTTGCTGTCTCCCGCGTTAGCGAGGTAGCGCAAGGAAACAGACAAAAGAATGGCCCACCCCACCCACATACACATGTATATACGTACACATCCACACACGCAAATATACATACCTATACATCTCAACGCATACATATATATACACACAAAGACAAATACATATATACACATGTACATAATTCATACTGTCTGCCTTTATTCATTCCCAGCGCCACCTCACCACACATGAAATAACACATGAAATAACATATATGTATGCATATACCCGTGTGTGGGCGTTTATGCATAGACAAGTGTATGTGGGTGGGTTAGGCCATTCCTTGCCTGTTTCCTTGCGCTACCTCGCACATGTGGGAAACAGCAATTAAGTATAATAAATGAATGAAAATAAAATAAAATAAAAAGAAGAAAGTTAAGAGTAAATATGAATAAGAGCAAGGTTATTAGGTACAGTAGGGTTGAGGGTCAAGTCAATTGGGAGGTAAGTTTGAATGGAGAAAAACTGGAGGAAGTAAAGTGTTTTAGATATCTGGGAGTGGATCTGGGGATCTGGCAGTGGATGGAACCATGGAAGCGGAAGTGAATCATAGGGTGGGGGAGGGGGCGAAAATCCTGGGAGCCTTGAAGAATGTGTGGAAGTCGAGAACATTATCTCGGAAAGCAAAAATGGGTATGTTTGAAGGAATAGTGGTTCCAACAATGTTGTATGGTTGCAAGGCATGTGCTATGGATAGAGTTGTGCGCAGGAGGGTGGATGTGCTGGAAATGAGATGTTTGAGGACAATGTGTGGTGTGAGGTGGTTTGATCGAGTAAGTAATGTAAGGGTAAGAGAGATGTGTGGAAATAAAAAGAGCATGGTTGAGAAAGCAAAAGAGGGTGTTTTGAAATGGTCTGGGCACATGGAGAGAATGAGTGAGGAAAGATTGACCAAGAGGATATATGTGTCGGAGGTGGAGGGAACGAGAAGTGGGAGACCAAACTGGAGGTGGAAAGATGGAGTGAAAAAGATTTTGTGTGATCGGGGCCTGAACATGCAGGAGGGTGAAAGGAGGGCAAGGAATAGAGTGAATCGGATTGATGTGGTATACCGGGGTTGACGTGCTGTCAGTGGATTGAATCAGGGCATGTGAAGCGTCTGGGGTAAACCATGGAAAGTTGTGTGGGGCCTGGATGTGGAAAGGGAGCTGTGGTTTCAGGCATTATTGCATGACAGCTAGAGACTGAGTGTGAACAAATGGGGCCTTTGTTGTCTTTTCCTAGTGCTACCTCGCACACATGAGGGGGGAGGGGGATGGTATTCCATGTGTGGCGAGGTGGCGATGGGAATGAATAAAGGCAGACAGTGTGAATTGTGTGCATGGGTATATATGTATGTGTCTGTGTGTGTATATATATATATGTGTACATTGAGATGTATAGGTATGTATATTTGCGTGTGTGGACATGTATGTATATACATTGTGTATGGGGGTGGGTTGGGCCATTTCTTTCGTCTGTTTCCTTGCACTACCTCGCAAACGCGGGAGACAGCGACAAAGCAAAATAATAATAAAAATAAAAAAATAAAATGTATTATTCATTTAGGAAAAGACAAAAAAAGGCCACATTCATTCACACTCAGTCTCTAGCTGTCATGTGTAATACACCGAAACCTGAGCTCCCTTTCCACATCCAGGCCACACACAAAACTTTTCCATGGTTTACCTCAGACGCTTCACATGCCCTGGTTCAATCCATTTACAGCACATTAACCCCAGTATACCACATCAATCCTGTATGTATTATGCATATGTTGATATGAAGGCTGATAGGCTAGACCTATGTTGATATGTACAGTATATGTATGTGTATGTGCATATATGTATATATGTGTGTATATGAGTGGATGGGTCTTTCTTCCTCTGTTTCATTATCTTGCTAACGCAATACTATAATGTGTTGATGCTTTGCTGGTATCTATTGCCACTAATATTGCTCAGGAGGGCTATGGTTGGATGATTCCATCTAGGATAAGCTATTTGAGGTCAGTATGTTGCATGGTGGTACTATGTATGCATAGTACGAGCTAAGAGATGGCACATGTGTTCACGTAACAGATAAACAAAAACTAGAATAATAGTATGAGTAATGGCATCCCAAACTTGCTGGCTCCTCCTGGCACTTGTACTGGGAACTAAAATTAACAATCTCTGTATTCCGAAAACGGGTTTTTTCCCCACGTTGTAATGATCTTGATAAAGCCTCAACAGCAATGGGGAAGCATAGACAATTCTCCAGTAGCCAGAGTTCAGTGATTAAGGCTTTGCTACAAATTCCTGCCAAGTTTAACCTGATCATGTACTTAAATCTTGGAGAGGTCTAAAAACTATTAAGTAAATTGGTTTGATTTACAGAACTGTAGAGTGCTTTGCATCCATACAACATTAATGAGACTAATGTACCTTCAAACATATCCATTTTCACCTTGCCAAGTAATCACTTCTCTTTCTACACAAAATGTTCACCCCCTTAACCAACCCTATGGCTCATCCCCACTTGAATGGTTCCAATTAATGCTATATGCACTCCTAAGTATCTAAAACACACCACTTCCAAATTTTCTCTGTTCAAACGATGCAGTTGGGATAAGGATTGAAGTAATAAAGCCTGAAAATATGAGGATATGTGGTGTGAAGAAACCAAAAGTAAGGTATATGGATGGAAGTCTTTTAGTTTTAGGATAGTAAAGCCATGTCGATTGTATGACAGATGAAAGGCTGGTAAAGAGCAAACGCATTTATAAAAGCAGAGAATTTAAAAAAAGAGATAAACAATGGTAGAGATGAACAGATGCAGAGTGAACTAACTTGGACTTAGAGGATGTTAAAAGTGATGACTGGGGACCGGATGCAACACATACCTTTTCTGCATAGATGTTATGTGAAAGGAAATGCAAGTCTCTTCATAAATCAACATGGAGTGCAAAGTGAAATGATAAAAGTCCTTATATAAGAATGGAAGGTCATGATTCAAGCTAACAATATGCATGGGTTGCAGATATGTATGAAAGATATCAGTGGCTTTATGCACCTAATCCACCATATAAAATTGGGGAACAAAGTTAATCTAGATATATATAGAACACTTCTATGAAATAACAAGAAAAGTCTACACAAGGGAATAACAAGAAACTATGCAAGAAACACATCAGAAAAGGTGAACATTACTTTTATTGTGACAGGGTACTGGATGACTGGAATAAACTGTGATATGGACAAATATGCAGAAAATATAAATATACAGATATGATGGAAGTTATATAATACAGGCACACCACCGATTTTCCAGCATCTGGTGGTTCGGCAATTCCTTTAGTCCAAACAAAATTAGATGAGGGAACTTGAAATTACCGTGGCCACCAGACTAGTTTACTGGGCGGCCACAGATGGCGTTATGTTTAGGGTGCGCTTATTTACATTCTTTACACTGCACTTGTTGGTGGTGATATCGCAATTCTGTGAGGTCCTTAGCTTATTTTGCTTAAATTCAACCCTAGCTATGGCTTCTCAGACATATGAGAGCATCAGTCGTGGTGTCAAACATAAACACCAGTCCATATCGATCCAAGATAAAGCAGAACTGTTGAAAAAATGGACTGTGGTGTTTCAGTGTGTAAGCTGTGTGACATCTTCAGTATTGGGTCATCAACTGTTTATGACAGAAAGAAGCAAAGGGAGAAAATACTGAAATTCTATGCACACAGCAACTCCAAGAAGCAAATGATGATTAGAAGATCTATGAAAGATGGTAAGAGTACTGAGCACAATTGAGTGATGATGGAATGGTTTTGACAGCGTCGGAGTGATGGAGAGGACTTGTCAGATAGCATGATAATGGAACAGGCATGTTTGTTCCATAAAGAACTTAAATTACAAGAAGAGCATGACTATAGTAAAGGATGGCTTCAAAGATTCAAGAAGCATCATGGAATTTCCATGAATAAAGTGTGCAGAGAAAAGTAGTTTGCAAACCACGAAGGAGCTGCCAAGTATGTGGACGAATTTGCAAAACTCACAGCTGACAAGCACCTCAGTCCTGAGTAGGTGTATAATGCAGACGAAACTGCATTATTCGGGCAATGCACACCTAGGAAAACACTAACAACAAAAGATGAAGAAGACTCCACAGGATTCAAACAATCTAAGGACAAACTTACCATCTTAGGGTGCTCAAACATTTAATATTTGTTTAAATTTCTAGCAGTCCATGGTATATTTCAGACACATGGGAGATGCATAATTAGTGGGTTAGAGGTGTGTTGATGAATTATTATCATGTGACCATGGTTGGTCCGGCAAAATGGTTAATCTGGTAAGGTGTTGGAACCAAGAGTGTCGGAAATTCGTTGGTGTACCTGTAGTAAAAAACAAGTTTAAGGCATAAAGACCTATAAGTGCAGAATTCCCTCTCCATACTCTTAACAGTTAATAATATATATACACACACATAATATATATTGAAAAACAACAACTCACTATTCAGGTGCCAGCTTGGAAGAGATGAGTGATACCAGAAGTGTTGCTGCTTCTTGGAAGTTACCATCTTGATAGAGCATATGGAACTCTCTGTATTTACCTGTTGCACATACAAGATGAATGATAATCAATTATGTGAATGTAATTTACATTTGACATTGATAAAATAAACTTTGGCCTTTCGTGTCCATCTGCAATGCAGGTATGGCATTTAGAATCCACATACTTTAGGAATTAGTATATGTACAAAGTTATGTAAATGGATGTGTGAGAGGACAGGGTAGAGGAGGGAGTAAACGATAGGTATGGGGGTTCAAAGTGTACAAAACAGTGGCAAAAGAATATGTAAATCGTGCATCAGCAGGTACACATATTGCAAATAATGTACATATCTTAAACATAAAGATCTTCATAGTGATAGATCTGAGTAAAAATGCATGGTTACATAGTGAACTATTTAAAAGCAATGTGGCTTTAGAAGCATTGCAACAAAATGTTTTTCTGAAGGAAATAAGAGTTGCATCAAATGAAATTAAAGAACATAATGATAATATACAAATACATATGGTTACATTGTAAAGAGTATAAGAGAAGCTGTAGAAACACTGCAAGCAAGATATATCTCAAGACAAGGTAACAGAAAATCTGTTGTTCGCTCTGAAGGCACTAGAATATGCATCAAATGAAATAAAATGTAAAATGTACAAAAGCATATGGTACATAGTGAACTGTATGAAAGCAAGATATATATATATTATTATATATTTTTTTTCTTTTTTTTTTTTGCTTTGTCGCTGTCTCCCGCGTTTGCGAGGTAGCGCAAGGAAACAGACGAAAGAAATGGCCCAACCCACCCCCATACATATGTATATACATACGTCCACACACGCAAATATACATACCTACACAGCTTTCCATGGTTTACCCCAGACGCTTCACATGCCCTGATTCAATCCACTGACAGCACGTCAACCCCGGTATACCACATCGATCCAATTCACTCTATTTCTTGCCCTCCTTTCACCCTCCTGCATGTTCAGGCCCCGATCACACAAAATCTTTTTCACTCCATCTTTCCACCTCCAATTTGGTCTCCCACTTCTCCTCGTTCCCTCCACCTCCGACACATATATCCTCTTGGTCAATCTTTCCTCACTCATTCTCTCCATGTGCCCAAACCATTTCAAAACACCCTTTTCTGCTCTCTCAACCACGCTCTTTTTATTTCCACACATCTCTCTTACCCTTACGTTACTTACTCGGTCAAACCACCTCACATCACACATTGTCCTTAAACATCTCATTTCCAGCACATCCATCCTCCTGCGCACAACTCTATCCATACCCACGACTCGCAACCATACAACATTGTTGGAACCACTATTCCTTCAAACATACCCATTTTTGCTTTCCGAGATAACGTTCTCGACTTCCACACATTCTTCAAGGCTCCCAGGATTTTTGCCCCCTCCCCCACCCTATGATCCACTTCCACTTCCATGGTTCCATCCGCTGCCAGATCCACTCCCAGATATCTAAAACACTTTACTTCCTCCAGTTTTTCTCCATTCAATCTTACCTCCCAGTTGACTTGACCCTCAACCCTACTGTACCTAATTACCTTGCTCTTATTCACATTTACTCTTAACTTTCTTCTTTCACACACTTTACCAAACTCAGTCACCAGCTTCTGCAGTTTCTCACATGAATCAGCCACCAGTGCTGTATCATCAGCGAACAACAACTGACTCACTTCCCAAGCTCTCTCATCCCAACAGACTTCATACTTGCCCCTCTTTCCAAAACTCTTGCATTCACCTCCCTAACAACCCCATCCATAAACAAATTAAACAACCATGGAGACATCACACACCCCTGCCGCAAACCTACATTCACTGAGAACCAATCACTTTCCTCTCTTCCTACACGTACACATGCCTTACATCCTCGATAAAAACTTTTCACTGCTTCTAACAACTTGCCTCCCACACCATATATTCTTAATACCTTCCACAGAGCATCTTTATCAACTCTATCATATGCCTTCTCCAGATCCATAAATGCTACAAGCAAATCCATTTGCTTTTCTAAGTATTTCTCACATACATTCTTCAAAGCAAACACCTGATCCACACATCCTCTACCACTTCTGAAACCATACTGCTCTTCCCCAATCTGATGCTCTGTACATGCCTTCACCCTCTCAATCAATACCCTCCCATATAATTTACCAGGAATACTCAACAAACTTATACCTCTGTAATTTGAGCACTCACTCTTATCCCCTTTGCCTTTGTACAATGGCACTATGCACGCATTCCGCCAATCCTCAGGCACCTCACCATGAGTCATACATATATTAAATAACCTTACCAACCAGTCAATAATACAGTCACCCCCTTTTTTAATAAATTCCACTGCAATACCATCCAAACCTGCTGCCTTGCCGGCTTTCATCTTCCACAAAGCTTTTACTACCTCTTCTCTGTTTACCAAATCATTTTCCCTAACCCTCTCACTTTGCACACCACCTCGACCAAAACACCCTATATCTGCCACTCTATCATCAAACACATTCAACAAACCTTCAAAATACTCACTCCATCTTCTCACATCACCACTACTTGTTATCACCTCCCCATTTGCGCCCAACCCATCCCCATAACATGTATATACATACACGTCCAAACACGCAAACATACACACCCACACATCCCAACTTACACACATATATACATACACAGACACACACATATACGCACATGCACACAATTCACACTGTCTGCCCCTACTCACCCCCATCGCCACCCCGCCACACACGGAATAACATCCCCCTTCCTCCTCATGTGCGCGAGGCAGCGCCAGGAAAAGACAACAAAGGCCCCATTCGCTCACACTCAGTCTCCAGCTGTCATGCAATAATGCCCGAAACCACAGCTCCCTTTCCACAATCAGGCCCCACAGAACTTTCCATGGTTTACCCCACATGCTTCACATGCCCTGATTCAATCCATTGACAGCACGTCGACCCTGGTATACCACATCGATCCAGTTCACTCTATTCCTTGCCCGCCTTTCACCCTCCTGCATGTTCAGGCCCCGATCACTCAAAATCTTTTTCACTCCATCTTTCCACCTCCAATTTGGTCTCCCACTTCTCCTCGTTCCCTCCACCTCCAACACATATATCCTCTTTGTCAATCTTTCCTCACTCATTCTCTCCATGTGCCCAAACCATTTCAAAACACCCTCTTCTGCTCTCTCAACCACGCTCTTTTTATTTCCACACATCTCTCTTACCCTTACATTACATGGGAGCGGAAGTAAATCATAGGGTGGGGGAGGGGGCGAAAATCCTGGGAGCCTTGAATAATGTGTGGAAGTCGAGAACATTATCTCGGAAAGCAAAAATGGGTATGTTTGAAGGAATAGTGGTTCCAACAAAGTTGTATGGTTGTGAGGCGTGGGCTATGGATAGAGTTGTGCGCAGGAGGGTGGATGTGCTGGAAATGAGATGTTTGAGGCCAATATGTGGTGTGAGGTGGTTTGATCGAGTAAGTAATGTAAGGGTATGAGAGATGTGTGGAAATAAAAAGAGTGTGGTTGAGAGAGCAGAGGAGGGTGTTTTGAAATGGTTTGGTCACATGGAGAGAATGAGTGAGGAAAGATTGTCCAAGAGGATATATGTGTCAGAGTTGGAGGGAACGAGGAGAAGTGGGAGGCCAAATTGGAGGTGGAAAGATGGAGTGAAAAAGATTTTGAGTGATCAGGGCCTGAACATGCAGGAGGGTGAAAGGCGTGCAAGGAATAGAGTTCATTGGAACGATGTGGTATACCGGGGTCGACGTGCTGTCAACGGATTGAACCAAGGCATGTGAAGCATCTGGGGTAAAACATGGAAAGTTCTGTGGGGCCTGGATGTGGAAAGGGAGCTGTGGTTTCGGTGCATTATTACATGACAGCTAGAGACTAAGTGTGAACGAACGGGGCCTTTGTTGTCTTTACCTAGCGCTACCTCGCACACATGAGGGGGGAGGGGGTTGTTATTCTATGTGTGGCGAGGTGGCGATGAGAATAAGGGCAGACAGTATGAATTATGTACATGTGTATATATGTATATGTCTGTGTGTGTATATATATGTGTACATTGAGATGTATAGGTATGTATATTTGCATGTGTGGACGTGTATGTATATACATGTGTATGTGGGTGGGTTGGGCCATTCTTTCATCTGTTTCCTTGTGATACCTTGCTAATGCGGGAGACAGCTACAAAGCTCTTCCCCTTTACCCTTGAGCTTTGTTTCACTCAGAGCCAAAACATCCAGGGTCCTTTCCTCAAACATACTACCTATCTCTCTTATTTTCTCATCTTGGTTACATCCACACACATTTAGACACCCCAATCTGAGCCTTCGAGGAGGATGAGCACTCCCCGTGTGACTCCTTCTTCTGTTTCCCCTTTTAGAAAGTTAAAATACAAGGAGGGGAGGGTTTCCCGCTCCCATCCCCTTTAGTCACCTTCTACAACATGTGAGGAATGCGTGGGAAGTATTCTTTCTCCCCTATCTGCTATCCCCAGGGCATGTGAAGTGTCTGGGGTAAACTATGGAAAGTTCTGTGGGGCCTGGATGTGGAAAGGGAGCTGTGGTTTCAGTGCATTATTACATGACAACTAGAGACTTAGTGTGAATGAATGGGGCCTTTGTTGTCTTTTCCTACCACTACATCGCACACATGAGGGGGGAGGGGGTTGTTATTTCATGTGTGGCGAGGTAGCGATAAAAAGAGTGTGGTTGAGAGAGCAGAAGAGGGTGTGTTGAAATGGTCTGGTCACATGGAGAGAATGAGTGAGGAAAGATTGACCATGAGGATATATGTCTCAGAGGTGGAGGGAACGAAAAGTGAGAGACCAAATTGGAGGTGGAAAGATGGAGTGAAAAAGATTTTGAGTGATCGGGGCCTGAACATGCAGGAGGGTGAAAGGCGTGCAAGGAATAGAGTGAATTGGAACGATGTGGTATACCGGGGTCGACATGCTGTCAGTGGATTGAACCAGGCATGTGAAGCGTCTGGGGTAAACCATGGAAAGTTCTGTGGGGCCTGGATGTGGAAAGGGAGCTGTGGTTTCGGTGCATTATTACATGACAGCTAGAGACTGAGTGTGAACGAATGTGGCCTTTGTTGTTTTTTCCTAGCACTACCTCGCGCACATGAGGGGGGAGGGGTTTGTTATTTCATGTGTGGCGGGGTGGCGATGAGAATGAATAAAGGCAAACAGTATGAATTATGTACATGTGTATATATGTCTGTGCATGTATATATATGTATATGTTTAGATGTATAGGTAAGTATATTAGAGAGAGAGAGAGAGAGAGAGAGAGAGAGAGAGAGAGAGAGAGAGAGAGAGAGAGAGAGAGAGAGAGAGAGAGAGAGAGAGAGAGAGAGAGCAAAAAAATAATAATTCCCTAATACAGAGGAGACATTATAAACATGCACAATTCGTCTTAAATTCTAAGGTTAATAACAGTAACACAAACCTAGAAAAGTGAGTGTATCAGAGAGAAGCATTGCTGGGCCTAAGTGGTCCAGCAAAGGAGATGATTCAAACTTGCCCTCAGCTACATACTTATGCAGTATCTGTAAGGTAAATACTTGACTATAATATACTTTTTTATATTTAATATAATACAGTACACTTCTCTATACTAAATATAATATAATACACTTCTCTATACTTAATATAAAGTTACTATTAATGTGATAGAATGTGCGCCTATCAAAAACACTATGATGTGGTAAAACAAACTACAGAAAACACTTCTCTACCTTTGAGTTCCTGTGAAGAGATTTTGCCAGGAGGCAGGTTATTGCATAGCATTAATCACACATCCTGAGAGTTTTTTGGCAATGTTATTTTCTGCTACCATAAAAACTAGAAAACTGTCTGTCTTGGGTCATTTGGAATAATCTTTTGCCATTTGTTCAGTCCTCCTCTTAAGGTTTCATTGATCCTCATGTATTTGAAACTGTCAACTAAAAACTGGTCTATATATCAATCTTTCTATAATCATTATTGACCCCTGACCCAAATCATCCACTATATAACTGTGCTTGTTTCATACTTGATAGCTGTACCCATGTTAGTGAGTTAGTGCCAGGAACAGACAAAGAAAGGCCACATTCGCTAACATCCATTCTCTAGCTGTCATGTGTCATGCCTCGAAGCTACAACACCAAATCCACAACCAAGCTCTACAGACCTTTCTATGATTTCACCTAGCTGCTTCTCATGCCATGGTTCTGTCCACTAAAGGCACATCAATCCCTGTCTACTCCATTGTTCCGAATCACTATCCCTTGCATGCCTTCCACTCTCATGCATGTTAGGCCTCAGTCACTCAACACCTTTTACACTTCATCCTTCCACCTCCAATTTGGTCTCCCTCTTCTCCTTGCCCCCTCCAAATCTAACATATATCCCTTTCTCAACCTCTCCTCACTCATTTTCTCCATGCATTGTTTTCAAACCAAGTAGTCCTAGTCACCCTTCCTCTTTCTGCACACAATTCAATATGCTCTACCCAGTTTTATTTACACTGGGTCTCTAATCCCCCATGACACTCTCAAGTGCCACATCACCTGCTCTTGCATCCCAATTCCTAGCACCAAGATCCAATCCCTCATATCAAATTTGCCAAAGCATTCCCTCAGTTCCTCACAAAAAGGACTCCTTTTTTCTTTCACTCCTCCAACAGCCTAGTACATAAGCACAGAGGACCTATATATAAGACAGTAGATACACCACTAGAAAACAGCATGTTACATGAAAAACATGAAATGAGTACTTAATGTAAAAATAAGGATAAGTTCCCTAAAATGATAAAACTGCACAATATGCAGAGGAATTAATAAGTGATGGTGGCAGGATAGGCACGCAATGAAAGAGTAACCTTCACCATACAGCCATTCCTCTTTCTCATGGTGGCGATACAACAACCAAATTCTTATGCAGTAAAATTATTTACATTAATATACTGTACAAATTAACATTTCATTTCTTTTTCTGCCCCAAAAAGTGCTGTTCTACTTACAGCCTGAACATCCAAGTCTCTCTTAGCAAATTTAGTATCTCTCTCTCTCTTCTCATCCTCAAAATATCTACACAAATTCTTACATCCACGCCTGAGTCTTCAAGGAAAAATTATTGTTTGGCCCCTGTTCCTGTCTTTAGATAGTGATAATAAGAGAAGGAAGAATTTCTAACTACCCATTCCCATACACCTGCCACCTCACACTGGAGAAGCATGGGATGAATACCTAAAAAAAAAAAAAGTGCAGAACCATGAATTGTGGAATTCTATGGATTTCAGAAATATGTATGTGACATTCTAATAGTATTTTTCTATCATCGACACACTTCAAAATCTACATCATGAAAAACTTTATTAGATGTAAAGTAACACATATGGACTATGACTAGCCTAGCCATAGATTTACCAAACCTGTTAAGAGGTACCCATAAAATGATGTAACTGACTTGATGAGCAAGATGCGAGGTGAAGGCAGCATCCCGTGACCGTACTCCCCACCATATGGCAGAGCCCAAACGACCTTGAGACAATGCACGACGACCCATCACACGACACACGCCTACAACTAAAGAATAATTGTGTTACTATCCTCTAATTTCAAAGAAAACATTAATGCATACTCTATAACAATCTAACACCTATGAATAATCATGATATAATGCCCTTTACAAACTTTTCACTTGATGGTACAGGTGGTTAATCAAACACAGGTGAGTGGAGTGCTCTCATCTACTTAAAAGTCAAAAAGACTCAGTTTAAGTTCCTACAAATAAGTCCATAAATAATGTGTATGATTCGTTGATGATTTCCTATCATCATTAACAACCTGGTAACAACATAAAATACATAAGACTCCAGGACAACAAATGTTGATCTTATTCTTTTGTACATCATTGAGAGCATATCCTATATCAAATTTAAGTAGGAAAAAACCATATCAACAATTCATGTGCTAAGGACTGAGCAGCATCGTTCAAAACATTTGCTAAAGTCTTCACCATGCTGATGAACCCTATGAATCTTTAAAGCTCTAGCTACTTACCAACAATGTCAAAATTTCTGTCACTAGCCAGCTGTATGATCTTATGCGCATAAGAATCATCAGTCAGAGGCAGCCTCTGTAGTACCACCTGTGACATGGCAATACCTGGGGGCCCACAGTGGTCTAGGTACATGATGCCTATCTGCCACAAGCTTGAATGGCCAACCAAAACGTCAGCATAATCCAGGAGTAAGGACTCACGCAATTCTGTTAGAAACCTGAAATGCAGATATGAAAGAAAAACAAAAACAAATCAATAAATTTCACAAATAAATAAAATCATCTTGTAAGTGTTACACAATCTCTTTTCACACTTCTTTGCTATTTCTCATATTAGTTAGGTAGCACCAGGATCAGAAAAGGAATCGGCTTCACTCATTCACATTCATTCTCTGCCTGTCATGTGCAATGTACCAAAACTATGACATGCTACCCACAACAGGACACACATTTCTTTCCATGGTTTCTCCATTTGCTTCATATGTCCTTGTTCAGTTCACTGACAGCATGCTGCTTCCTGAATACAATAGCTCCAATTCACACTCTCCCATGCATGTCTTTCACTCTCCTGCATGTTCAGGCCCTGACCACTCAATATTTTTCACTCTGTCCTTCAATCTCCAGTTTGGGCTCCCACTTTTCCTTTTCCCCTCCACTTCAGACATATAGATCCTCTCAGTCAACCTTTCCTCACTCAATCTCTCCATACATCCAGACCATTTCAGTACATCTTCATCAGCTCTCACAATTACACTTCTTATTACTACATCTCTCTCTTACCTTTTATTACTTACTCAATCAAACCACCTCACACCACATACTGTCCTAAAACATTTTTCTTCCAACACATTCACCCTTCTCCACACATTCTCATTCTATAACCAGTGCCTCATACAATGCTGGGACTACTATACCTTAAAACATACCCATTTATGCCCTCCCAGATATCATCCTCTCTTTCCACACATTCCTTAATGATCTCAGAACCTTCACCCCCCTCCCCCATCTCATGACTCACTTTCACCTACATGGTTCCATTTGCTATCATGTCCACTTCCAGGATTTTAAAGTACTCCACTTCCTCCAAATTTTCTCCATTCAACTCCCACCCCAACTAATCTGTCCCTAAGCCCTGCTAAACCTAATAACCCCACTTTTATTCTCATTTACTCTTAACTTCCTGCTTTCACACACTCTCCCAAAGTCAGACACCCCTTTCTGCAGATTCCCACTCAAATCTGCCATCAGTGCTGTGTAATCACCTAACAAAAGACTTACGTCCAAGGAACTCCCCCACACTCCTCATCTCCTACAGACTGCATACTCACCCTTACTCCGAAACCCCTGCATCTAACTTTCTCAAAATCCCATCCATAAACAAATCAAACAGCCATGGTGACATCAAACATCCCTGCTGCAGACCCATTTTCACTTAAAACCACTCACCTTCATCTCTACCTAATCACACACATGCCTTATGCTCTTGATAAGAAGTTCTCACTTCTCACAGCTTTCTTACCTACATGTTCTTCAGACCTTCTAAAAGGCATCTCCATCAACTCTATCAATGCTTTCTCCAAACTCATAAATACCACATGCAAATTCTTTGTTTTCTTTACGTATTTCTCACACACATTCTTTAAAGCAAACAAATGATTCACATATCCTCTACCACTCCTAAAACCACACTGTTCTGGAATCCTTGACTAGATGCTCTCAATCACTACTCTCCCACAAAACTTACCTGGTACACTCAACAAACTTAATACCTCTGTAGTTTGAGCACTCACCTCCGTATCCCTTGCCTTAATATACAGGCACTATACATCCATTCTGCCAATCCTCAGGCCCCTCACCATGAGCCATATATAAACTGAAAATTCTAACTAACCAATCAACAACACAATCACCCTTTCTTAGGATATTCAACTTGCAATACCATTCACTCCAACCACCTTGCCACATTCCATTTTATACAAGACTTTCACCATCTCTGTCTTTACTAAACCACCTTACACGTCTCTCACTTCACATAACTCACCGACCCAAGCACCCTACGTCTGCCAACTTATCATCAAACACATTCAACAGTCCTTTAAGATACTCACTCCATCTCCTCCTAATCTAAGCATTACCTGTTACCACTTCCACATCCTCCCCTTTCACCGAAGTTCCCATTTGCACTTTTGTTTTTCTCAGACTATTAACCTTCTTCCAGAACATTTTCATATTCTCCCTGAAGTTTACTGATAACTGTTCCCCCACTTCTCATTTGTCTGCTTTTTTTAACCCTTGCATTTTCTTCTTGAACTCCAACTGCTTTTTCTTGTATCTTCCAATCATTTGCATTCCTTCCCCATACATATTAACAACATAAAAAAGGAAAATACAGCTTAAGTTCAAACTCAGTCCAGCACATAAGTGGCCTTGATAGGTTTTCTAGTAAAAGTTAAGTAGCCTTCCACAGACTTTGTCTGAAAATGTAAGCCACTCAAAAAATATTCAAAGCCTTACATAATGTGTTTTTATTATCAGACAGTCTTCATTCTCTTTCACAGATTACTTGTCCATCATGCCTATCTTAAGCAGTAACATAAGCTGTAACCCATTGCTCCAATCTGCCATGTTTTTTGTGTAACTTTTTTCCGTATACTCAAATAAGTCATATGACAGCAAGTTCTCTTCTTAACAATTTGGGATATTGGGGTGAGCTCTACCACCTCCAAGGTGAACAAGGAATGTTCAGCCATCCAGATGTACATATTTAGGATAATTATAGACGTGATGCTGGTCTTGGTCTTTGTCTTTTTTTTTTTTAACAAGATTTGCAAATCATTTTTCTATAATACTATACACACTAAATGTTTCATGTTAGAGTATCAGTGCCATCACTGCATTTTTCCTTTTGATGCATACAACAACTAACATGTAAATGTTAAACAATTACATAATTTTGTAGAGCTCTTTTTGGTATTACTTTTTTTGTAAATCTGTTTATTGTTGATTGTTTTATAATAATATGTACACCACATAGTAAATCTTATAACAACCCTAGCATTACAGCATGTCTAATGACTTGCATCACATGATGTGTAGCACAATGTATACTTGTGTGACGAGTGGGGAGGGAGCCCTTGTGATGGAGATTCATGGCTCTGTTAGTCTGTACACAAGAATAGTTGGCTTGAACTCCAGACAATAAAACATGTCTAAAGATCCAAAATTGGATTTCTATAGAATTTTCGAAGCTTTATCCAAAGTTCATCAACATATGTTTTTCTGAGGAATGATATCAAGATATCAGAAAAAAAAAGTATTAATCTGATCTCTAAAGTGCAAAATTCACAGGTGATGATCATTACTCTAATAATCATCATCAATTTGGTTTATTTTTTTACAATATCAATTGAATGGTTTGTTTCCTGAATCAACAAGAGGTGGAACCACAGGACCGTCAAAAGACAGACAAGAGTTGTGAGGAGATTTTGATAGAGACATGGGTAGAACCTGGGTCTTGGAGGCATTAAAGTTGACTAGATCTCACCTACCCCACTGAGATTTCCTTGCCAAGGCTAAGTTCACTGAGGAAGCTGTTTCAAAATGAGATGTAGATTGAGTAAAAGAAGAAGGAGCAGAACTGAAGGATGTGGATGAATGCAGTGTTGAGTCATCAGAGGATGAGTGCATTTGACTATATGTTTGTAAATATTTAACGCCAAAAATCCCCAGATTTCAGTAAGGTGTTTTTTCTTGTTTCAGCTTCAAGCAACATTTTGAATAATCAAGTTCATTCTTGAAGTGTAAAGCCAGACTTCCTTCCCTTTTTCAATGAATGATTCTACCACTGTCAATAACTATGAGCAAAGATCTGATTTCTCTTTCTGATACTCTTAAAAATTTGTTTTATCGAGACATAACTTTTTGCTATGTTCCCGTTTACATGAAGTAAATAAATCCCACATAGCCATTCAGTTAACATGTAGATATCTTCAGTTTATGTTCAAAGAGCTAAAGTAAATGTTTAATACCTATAATTATCATCATTTCTCAATTTTCAACTTTGCATGTTCACTCTGTCAAAAAACTTTAAGATACTTGTAATGCATGACCTCCCTTCCCTATGCCTATGTTCCCTGTAGTTTCTTCATTGCAAATAGTCATCCATCTGCTCTGATAATCTTTTCCAGCGTTAAGGAGACTGGTCTGTAGTTCAGCACAATTTTCCAATCACCCTTCTTAACTACTAAACAGCACGATTGGCTGGAAATTCAATCACCATGCGCAAAATAAAAAAGTAATATTCATATTATTTATAATACATCCCAGGAATACTCAACAAACTTATACCTCTGTAATTTGAGCACTCACCTTTGTCCCCTTTGCCTTTGTACATTGGCACTACGCAAGCATTCTGCCAATCCTCAGGCACCTCACCATAAGTCTTTTTTTTTTTTTTTTTTGTCTCCTGCGTTTGCTAGGTAGCACAAGGAAACAGACGAAAGAAATGGCCCAACCCACCCCCATACACATGTATATACATACACGTCCACACACGCAAATATACATACCTACACAGCTTTCCATGGTTTACCCCAGACGCTTCACATGCCCTGATTCAATCCACTGACAGCACGTCAACCCCGGTATACCACATCGATCCAATTCACTCTATTCCTTGCCCTCCTTTCACCCTCCTGCATGTTCAGGCCCCGATCACACAAAATCTTTTTCACTCCAGCTTTCCACCTCCAATTTGGTCTCCCACTTCTCCTCGTTCCCTCCACCTCCGACACATATATCCTCTTGGTCAATCTTTCCTCACTCATTCTCTCCATGTGCCCAAACCATTTCAAAACACCCTCTTCTGCTCTCTCAACCACGCTCTTTTTATTTCCACACATCTCTCTTACCCTTACGTTACTTACTCGATCAAACCACCTCACAACACACATTGTCCTCAAACATCTCATTTCCAGCACATCCACCCTCCTGCGCACAACTCTTTCCATAGCCCACGCCTCGCAACCATACAACATTGTTGGAACCACTATTCCTTCAAACATACCCATTTTTGCTTTCTGAGATAATGTTCTCGACTTCCACACATTCTTCAAGGCTCCCAGGATTTTCGCCCCCTCCCCCACCCTATGATCCACTTCCGCTTCCATGGTTCCATCTGCTGCCAGATCCACTCCCAGATATCTAAAACACTTTACTTCCTCCAGTTTTCTCCATTCAAACTTACCTCCCAATTGACTTGACCCTCAACCCTACTGTATCTAATAACCTTGCTCTTATTCACATTTACTCTTAACTTTCTTCTTTCACACACTTTACCAAACTCAGTCACCAGCTTCTGCAGTTTCTCACATGAATCAGCCACCAGCGCTGTATCATCAGCGAACAACAACTGACTCACTTCCCAAGCTCTCTCATCCCCAACAGACTTCATACTTGCCCCTCTTTCCAAAACTCTTGCATTCACCTCCCTAACAACCCCATCTATAAACAGACAGTATGAATTATGTACATGTGTATATATGTACATGTCTGTGTGTGTATATATATGTATACGTTGAGATGTATAGGTATGTATATTTGCGAGTGTGGACGTGTATGTATATACATGTGTATGTGGGTGGGTTAGGCCATTCTTTCGTCTGTTTCCTTACGCTACCTCGCTAACGCGGGAGACAGCGACAAAGCAAAATAAAAATAAATAAAAAAAAATTATTATACATAATTGCTGTTTCCTGCATCAGTGAGGTTGCATCAGGAAACAGATGAAGAATGGCCCATCCACTCATTTATTATACTTTGTCGATGTCTCCTGTGTCAGTGAGGCAGCGCAAGGAAACAAACGAAAGAATGGCCCAACTCACCCACATACACATGTATATACATACACGTCCACACACGCACATATACATACCTATACATCTCAACATACACATATATATACACTTTCTTTTCTTTCTTTCATACTATTTGCCATTTCCAGTGTTAGCGAGGTAGCGTAAAGAACAGAGGACTGGACCTTTGAGGGAATATCCTCACCTGGCCCCTTTCTCTGAACATAATTCATACTCTCTGACCTTATTCATTCCCATCACCATCCCACCACACATGAAATGATAACCCCCTTCCCCCTTATGTGCGCGAGGTGCCGCAAGGAAAAGACAACAAAGGCCCCATTCGTTCACACTCAGTCTCTAGCTGTCATGTAATAATGCACCGAAACCACAGCTCCCTTTCCACATCCAGGCCACAAACAACTTTCCATGGTTTACCCCATACACTTCACATGCCCTGGTTCAATCCATTGACAGCACGTCGACCCCGTATACCACATCATTCCAATTCACTCTATTCCTGGCACGCCTTTCACCCTCCTGCATGTTCAGGCCCCGATCACTCAAAATCTTTTTCACTCCATCTTTCCACCTCCAATTTGATATCCCACTTCTCCTCGTTCCCTCCACCTCTGACACATATATCCTCTTGGTCAATCTTTCCTCATTCATTCCCTCCATGTGACCAAACCACTTCCAAACAATCTCTTCTGCTCTCTCAGCCAAACTCTTTTCATTACCACACATCTCTCTTACCCTATTATTACTTACTCGATCAAACCACCTCACACCACATACTGTCCTCAAACATCTCATTTCCAGCACATCCACCCTCCTCTGCACAATTCTATCTATAGCCCATGCGTTGCAACCATATAACATTGCTGGAACCACCATTCCTTCAAACATACCCATTTTTGCTTTCCAAGATAACATTCTCGACTTCCACACGTGTTTCAATGCTCCCAGAACTTTTGCCCTCTCCCCCACCCTATGATTCACTTCCGCTTCCATGGTTCCATCCGCTGCCAAGTCCACTTCCAGATATCTAAAACACTTCACTTCCTCCAGTTTCTCTCCATTCAAACTTACCTCCCAATTGACTTGTCCCTTAAACCTACTGTATCTAATAACCTTTCTCTTATTCATATTTACTCTCAGCTTTCTTTGTTCGCACACTTTACCAAACTCAGTCACCAGCTTCTGCAGTTTCTCACCCAAATCAGCTACCAGTGCTGTATCATCAGCGAACAACAACTGACTCACTTCCCAAGCTCTCTCATCCACAACAGACTGCATACTTGCCCCTCTTTCCAAAACTCTTGCATTCATCACCCTAACAACCCCATCCATAAACAAATTAACACAACCATGGAGACATCACACACCCCTGCCGCAAACCTACATTCACTGAGAATCAATCACTTTCCTCTCTTCCTACATCTACACATGCCTTACATCCTCGATAAAAGCTTTTCACTGCTTCTAACAACTTGCCTCCCACACCATATATTTGTAATACCTTCCACAGAGCATCTCTATCAACTCTATCATATGCCTTCTCCAGATCCATAAATGCTACATAGAAATCCATTTGCTTTTCTAAGTATTTCTCACATACATTCTTCAAAGCAAACACCTGATCTACACATCCTCTACCACTTCTGAAACCACACTGCTCTTCCCCAATCTGATGCTCTGTACATGACTTCATCCTCTCAATCAATACCAGGAATACTCAACAAACTTATACCTCTGAAATCTGAGCACTCACTTTTATCCCCTTTGCCTTTGTACAATGGCACTATGCAAGCATTCCGCCAATCCTCAGGCACCTCACCATGAGTCATACATACATTAAATAACCTTACCAACCAGCCAACAATACAGTCACCCCCTTTTTTAATAAATTCCACTGCAATACCATCCAAACCCACTGCCTTGCCAGCTTTCATCTTCTGCAAGGCTTTTACTACCTCTTCTCTGTTTATCAAATCATTCTCCCCAACCCTCTCACTTTGCACACCACCTCGACCAAAACACCTTATATCTGTCATTCTATCATCAAATACATTCAACAAACCTTCAAAATACTCACTCCACCTTCTCACATCACACTACTTGTTATCACCTCCCCGTTAGCCCCCTTCACTGATGTTCCCATTTGTTCCCTTGTCTTAGGCATTTTATTTACCTCCTTCCAAAACATCTTTTTTTTATCATTATTTTGCTTTGTCGCTGTCTCCTGCGTTAGTGAGGTAGCGCAAGGAAACAGACGCAAGAATGGCCCAACCCACCCACATACACATGTATGTACATACATGTCCACACATGCAAATATACATACTTATACATCTCAACGTATACATATATATACACACACAGACATATACATATATACATATGTACATAATTCATACTGTCTGCCCTTATCCATTCCCATCGCCACCCCGCACACATGAAATAACAACCCCCTCCCCCTCATGTACACGAGGTAGTGCTAGGAAAAGACAACAAAGGTCACATTCGTTCACACTCAGTCACTAGCTGTCATGTAATAATGCACCAAAACCACAGCTCCCTTTCCACATCCAGGCCCCACACAACTTTCCATGGTTTACCCCAGACGCTTCACATGCGCTGGTTCAATCCATCGACGGCACATCGACCCCAGTATACCACATCATTCCAATTCACTCTGTTCCTTGCGCGCCTTTCACCCTCCTATACTATAATAATAATAATAATAATAATAATAATAATAATAATAACAATAAAAAAATAATAATAACAATAATAATAATAGGGGATAGGGGAGAAAGAATACTTCCCACGCATTCCTCACGTGTCGTAGAAGGCGACTAAAGGGGACGGGAGCGGGGGGCTGGAAACCCTCCCCTCCTTTATTTTAACTTTCTAAAGGGGGAAACATAAGAAGGAGTCACACAGGGAGTGCTCATCCTCCTTGAAGGCTCAGATTGGGGTGTCTAAATATGTGTGGATGTAACCAAGAAGAGAAAAAAGGAGAGATAGGTGGTATGTTTGAGGAAAGGAACCTGGATGTTTTTGCTCTAAGTGAAACGAAGCTCAAGGGTAAAGGGGAAGAGTGGTTTGGGAATGTCTTGGGAGTAAAGTCAGGGGATAGTGAGAGGACAAGAGCAAGGGAAGGAGTAGCACTACTCCTAAAACAAGAGTGGTGGGAGTATGTTATAGAGTGTAAGAAAATAAACTCTAGATTGATATGGGTAAAACTGAAAGTGGATGGAGAGAGATGGGTGATTATCGGTGCATATGCACCTGGGCATGAGAAAAAGATCAAGAGAGGCAAGTGTTTTGGGAGCAGCTGAGTGAGTGTGTTAGTAGTTTTGATGCACGAGTCTGGGTTATAGTGATGGGTGATTTGAATGCAAAGGTGAGTAATGTGGCAGTTGAGGAAATAATTGGTGTACATGGAGTGTTCATTGTTGTAAATGGAAATGGCGAAGAGCTTGTAGATTTATGTGCTGAAAAAGGACTGGTGATTGGGAATACCTGGTTTGAAAAGAGAGATATACATAAGTATACTTATGTAAGTAGGAGAGATGGCCAGAGGGCGTTATTGGATTACGTGTTAATTAATCGGTGCGAGAAAGAGAGACTTTTGGATGTTAATGTGCTGAGAGGTGCAACTGGAGGGATGTCTGATCATTATCTTGAGGAGGCGAAGGTGAAGATTTGTAGAGGTTTTCAGAAAAGAAGAGAGAATGTTGGGGTAAAAAGAGTGGTGAGAGTAAGTGAGCCTGGGAAGGAGACTTGTGTGAGGAAGTACCAGGAGAGACTGAGTACAAAATGGAAAAAGGTGAGAACAGAGGACGTAAGGGGAGTGGGGGAGGAATGAGATGCATTTAGGGAAGCGGTGATGGCTTGCGCAAAAGATGCTTGTGACATGAAAAGCGTGGGAGGTGGGCAGATTAGAAAAACTTACTTTTGATCTGCTTTCTGCCCCATGGTATGACATAAAAGGTCAGTAAGATGAGCTGTAAACCATGTGTTGTCCAGGACCTGCTGACATTCTCTTATCACCTGCAACAGAGGATGTCCTTGATTAAAGTTGTTTTGAACATTGCTGTTCTGAGTGACAACAGTGAACAATTATATCCAATCTTTCATCAATATCGCTGACGTATTTCAGTTATATCCTTTATATCCACCTAAGACGAAAGAGTGATGCTTACAAAACTCCTGAGGAAGATAGTAGACTAGTAACCTCATAAATTAATTGACACATTATTATGGTTTCGGTGCATTATGACATGACAGCTAGAGACTGAGTGTGAACGAATGGGGCCTTTGTTGTCTTCCTAGCGCTACCTTGCACACATGAGGGGGGAAGGGGGTGTTATTTCATGTGTGGCAGGGTGGTGATGGGAATGAATAAAGGCAGACAGTATGAATTATGTACATGTGTATATATGTATATGTCTGTGTGTGTATATATATGTATACGATGATATGTATAGGTATGTATATTTGCATGTGTAGATGTGTATGCCTGGTTTAAAAAGCGAGATATACATAAGTATACGTATGTAAGTAGGAGAGATGGCCAGAGAGCGTTATTGGATTACGTGTTAATTGACAGGCGCGCGAAAGAGAGACTTTTGGATGTTAATGTGCTGAGAGGTGCAACTGGAGGGATGTCTGATCATTATCTTGTGGAGGCTAAGGTGAAGATTTGTATGGGTTTTCAGAAAAGAAGAGTGAATGTTGGGGTGAAGAGGGTGGTGAGAGTAAGTGAGCTTGGGAAGGAGACCTGTGTGAGGAAGTACCAGGAGAGACTGAGTACAGAATGGAAAAAGGTGAGAACAATGGAAGTAAGGGGAGTGGGGGAGGAATGGGATGTATTTAGGGAATCAGAGATGGATTGTGCAAAAGATGCTTGTGGCATGAGAAGAGTGGGAGGTGGGTTGATTAGAAAGGGTAGTGAGTGGTGGGATGAAGAAGTAAGATTATTAGTGAAAGAGAAGAGAGAGGCATTTGGACGATTTTTGCAGGGAAAAAATGCAATTGAGTGGGAGATGTATAAAAGAAAGAGACAGGAGGTCAAGAGAAAGGTGCAAGAGGTGAAAAAAAGGGCAAATGAGAGTTGGGGTGAGAGAGTATCATTAATTTTTAGGGAGAATAAAAAGATGTTCTGGAAGGAGGTAAATAAAGTGCGTAAGACAAGGGAGCAAATGGGAACTTCAGTGAAGGGCGCAAATGGGGAGGTGATAACAAGAAGTGGTGATGTGAGAAGGAGATGGAGTGAGTATTTTGAAGGTTTGTTGAATGTGTTTGATGATAGAGTGGCAGATATAGGGTGTTTTGGTCGAGGTGGTGTGCAAAGTGAGAGGGTTAGGGAAAATGATTTGGTAAACAGAGAAGAGGTAGTGAAAGCTTTGCGGAAGATGAAAGCCGGCAAGGCAGCAGGTTTGGATGGTATTGCAGTGGAATTTATTAAAAAAGGGGGTGACTGTATTGTTGACTGGTTGGTAAGGTTATTTAATGTATGTATGACTCATGGTGAGGTGCCTGAGGATTGGCGGAATGCGTGCATAGTGCCATTGTACAAAGGCAAAGGGGATAAGAGTGAGTGCTCAAATTACAGAGGTATAAGTTTGTTGAGTATTCCTGGTAAATTATATGGGAGGGTATTGATTGAGAGGGTGAAGGCATGTACAGAGCATCAGATTGGGGAAGAGCAGTGTGGTTTCAGAAGTGGTAGAGGATGTGTGGATAGGTGTTTGCTTTGAAGAATGTATGTGAGAAATACTTAGAAAAGCAAATGGATTTGTATGTAGCATTTATGGATCTGGAGAAGGCATATGATAGAGATGCTCTGTGGAAGGTATTAAGAATATAAGGTGTGGGAGGCAAGTTGTTAGAAGCAGTGAAAAGTTTTTATCGAGGATGTAAGGCATGTGTACGTGTAGGAAGAGAGGAAAGTGATTGGTTCTCAGTGAATGTAGGTTTGCGGCAGGGGTGTGTGATGTCTCCATGGTTGTTTAATTTGTTTATGGATGGGGTTGTTAGGGAGGTAAATGCAAGAGTTTTGGAAAGAGGGGCAAGTATGAAGTCTGTTGGGGATGAGAGAGCTTGGGAAGTGAGTCAGTTGTTGTTCGCTGATGATACAGCGCTGGTGGCTGATTCATGTGAGAAACTGCAGAAGCTGGTGACTGAGTTTGGTAAAGTGTGTGGAAGAAGAAAGTTAAGAGTAAATGTGAATAAGAGCAAGGTTATTAGGTACAGTAGGGTTGAGGGTCAAGTCAATTGGGAGGTGAGTTTGAATGGAGAAAAACTGGAGGAAGTGAAGTGTTTTAGATATCTGGGAGTGGATCTGGCAGCGGATGGAACCATGGAAGCGGAAGTGGATCATAGGGTGGGGGAGGGGGCGAAAATTCTGGGGGCCTTGAAGAATGTGTGGAAGTCGAGAACATTATCTCGGAAAGCAAAAATGGGTATGTTTGAAGGAATAGTGGTTCCAACAATGTTGTATGGTTGCGAGGCGTGGGCTATGGATAGAGTTGTGCGCAGGAGGATGGATGTGCTGGAAATGAGATGTTTGAGGACAATGTGTGGTGTGAAGTGGTTTGATCGAGTGAGTAACGTAAGGGTACGAGAGATGTGTGGAAATAAAAAGAGCGTGGTTGAGAGAGCAGAAGAGGGTGTTTTGAAGTGGTTTGGGCACATGGAGAGAATGAGTGAGGAAAGATTGACCAAGAGGATATATGTGTCGGAGGTGGAGGGAACGAGGAGAAGAGGGAGACCAAATTGGAGGTGGAAAGATGGAGTGAAAAAGATTTTGTGTGATCAGGGCCTGAACATGCAGGAGGGTGAAAGGAGGGCAAGAAATAGAGTGAATTGGAGCGATGTGGTATACCGGGGTTGACGTGCTGTCAGTGGATTGAATCAAGGCATGTGAAGCGTCTGGGGTAAACCATGGAAAGCTGTGTAGGTATGTATATTTGCGTGTGTGGACGTATGTATATACATGTGTATGGGGGGGGTTGGGCCATTTCTTTCGTCTGTTTCCTTGCGCTACCTCGCAAACGCGGGAGACAGCGACAAAGTATAATAGAAAAAAAAATAAGATGTGTATGCATATACATGTGTATGTGGGTGGGTTGGGCCATTCTTTCGTCTGTTTCCTTGCGCTACCTCGCTAATGCGGGAGACAGCGACAAAGCAAAATAATAATAATAATAATAATAATAATAATTTAAATGTTCTACAGTTGATGAACTTGCAACTGACACTGCTAGGAAACATGCACTTTCAACACCAACAGTAAGAACAATAGTTACAAATTTAAAAACTGCAGCTGCTTCATTCAAAATTCAATGGGAAAAAAAGTAAAGGGCATGAACGAGTAATACAGAAAAGTTATTCAATACATATCTGGTTGGAGTATGCAATGTTGGACATTTGTGAGTGTAGGTGTGAGTTTAATCATGGAAAAAGAAAGAGTTTCTAATTTCAGATTTAAGTAAAGATTCTAGGGGAAAGATAAACAATGGAGTCTTTCATTTACATATGAGTTATTGTTATTTTTCCAATCATATGGCCATTTTTCATCCTTGTTTGTCCATAAATTTAGATTCTAATCTGTACAACATTTCATTGTTGGGAAAACCCATTTTAACTAACATTTTGATAAAAGTTGCATTTTCCAGGACAACATGGACAGTGTTAATCAAGGACAGTACTTTGATCAACAAAGATGTGCTAAGACCTATTCAGATAAAAGCACGGTGACAACCAATACATTTAATTGCAAGTCTCAAGATGAAGTAGAAAATGTAAAACAAAAGTATAAAAAACAAATACAGTTAACAATACCTGATGAGAATCAGCTTCCATGGCAGCTAACAACACATTATCCAATGGAGTTAATCTCTGTTCTCCACCTGTAAATGCAATCGCATCCTGGGCAGCACTATGGAGACGAAAAAGCTTGACTGTTGGGCAAGTGAACAGCAAGGTAGACACCATCAAATGATACCAGGTGTCCATTAAGTCACTCAGGCTGTTTATGGTTTGCTGATCACCACAAAGTATCTACAACAAATGAAAGAAAAGTCTGCTATATTGCTGAGTTAAAGATTTTCATGCATGCGTGAGCAGGTGTAGATGGTGTCACTAGTTATGGTATTAACAAAGTTAGCAATGTTGAAAGAGTGAATTTCTATTTCAAGCCTCCAATATTATTATTATCATCATACATAATCTCTGTTTCCTGCGTCAGCAAGGTAATGCCAGGAAACAGAAAAAGCATAGCCATCCACTCATACACACACACACACACATATAAAAAGAAGTTTTGGAAGGAGGTAAATAAAGTGCATAAGACAAGGGAACAAATGGGAACATCAGTGAAGGGGGCTAATGGGGAGGTGATAACAAGTAGTGGTGATGTGAGGAGGAGATGGAGTGAGTATTCTGAAGGTTTGTTGAATGTGTTTGATGATAGAGTGGCAGATATAGGGTGTTTTGGTTGAGGTGGTGTGCAAAGTGAGAGGGTTAGGGAGAATGATTTGGTAAACAGAGAAGAGGAAGTAAAAGCTTTGCGGAAGATGAAAGCCGGCAAGGCAGCGGGTTTGGATGGTATTGCAGTGGAATTTATTAAAAAAGGGGGTGACTGTATTGTTGACTGGTTGGTAAGGTTATCTAATGTATGTATGACTCATGGTGAGGTGCCTGAGGATTGGTGGAATGCTTGCATAGTGCCACTGTACAAAGGCAAAGGGGATAAAAGTGAGTGCTCAAATTACAGAGGTATAAGTTTGTTGAGTATTCCTGGGAAATTTTATGGGAGGGCATTGATTGAGAGAGTGAAGGCATGTACAGAGCATCAGATTGGGGAAGAGCAGTGTGGTTTCACAAGTGGTAGAGGATGTGTGGATCAGGTGTTTACTTTGAAGAATGTACGTGAGAAATATTTGGAAAAGCAAATGGATCTGTATGTAGCATTTACGGATCTGGAGATGGCATATGAGAGAGTTGATAGAGATGCTCTGTGGAAGGTATTAAGAATATGTGGTGTGGGAGGCAAGTTGTTGGAAGCAGTGACAAGTTTTTATTGAGGATGTAAGGCATGTGTACGAGTAGGAAGAGAGGAAACTGATTGGTTCTCAGTGCATGTTGGTTTGCGGCAGGGGTGTGTGATGTCTCCATGGTTGTTTAATTTGTTTATGGATGGGGTTGTTAGGGAGGTGAATGCAAGAGTTTTGGAAAGAAGGGTAAGTATGCAGTATGTTGTGGATGCCAGAGCTTGGGAAGTGAGTCAGTTGTTGTTCGCTGATGATACAGCGCTGGTGGCTGATTCGGGTGAGAAACTGCAGAAGCTGGTGACTGAGTTTGGTAAAGTGTGTGAAAGAAGAAAGCTGAGAGTAAATGTGAATAAGAGCAAGGTTATTAGGTACAGTAGGGTTGAGGGACAAGTCAATTGGTAAGTAAGTTTGAATGGAGAAAAACTGGAGGAAGTGAAGTGTTTTCAATATCTGGGAGTGGATTTGGCTGTGGATGGAACCATGGAATTGGAAGTGAATCATAGGGTGGGGGAGGGGGGGGGGAAGTTCTGGGAGCATTGAAAAATGTATGGAAGTCAAAAATGTTATCTTGGAAAGCAAAAATGGGTAAGTTTGAAGGAATAGTGGTTCCAACAATGTTATATGGTTGCAAGGTGTGGGCTATAGATAGAGTTGTGCGGAGGAGGGTGGATGTGCTGGAAATGTGATGTTGGAGAACAATATGTGGTGTGAGGTAGTTTGATCGAGTAAGCAATGAAAGGGTAAGAGATGTGTGGTAATAAAAAGAGTGTGGTTGAGAAAGCAGAAGAGGGTGTTTTGAAATGGTTTGGTCACATGGAGAGAATGAGTGAGGAGAGATTAACAAAGAGGATATATGTGTCGGAGGTGGAGGGAATGAGGAGAAGTGGGAGACCAAATTGGAGGTGGAAAAGTGAAAAAGATTTTGAATGATTGGGGCCTGAACATGCAGGAGGGTGAAAGGCATGCAAAGAATAGAGTGAATTGGAATGATGTGGTATACTGGGGTCAATGTGCTGTCAATGGATTGAACCAGGGCATGTGAAGCGTCTGGGGTAAACCATGGAAAGTTTTGTGGGGCCTGGATGTGGAAAGGGAGCTGTGGTTTCGGTGCATTATACATGACAGCTTGAGACTGAGTGTGAACAAATGTGGCCCTTGTTGTCTTTTCCTAGTGCTACCTCGCATGCATGCGGGGGGAAGGGGGTTGTCATTTCATGTGTAGCGGGGTGGTGACAGGAATGAATAAGGGCAGACAGTATGAATTATGTACATGTGCATATGTGTATATGTCTGTGTGTGTATATATATGTATATGTTGTGATGTATAGGTATGTATATGTGCGTGCGAGGATGTGTATGTGGGTGGGTTGGGCCATTCTTTCGTCTGTTTCCTTGCGCTACCTCGTTAACGCAGGAGACAGCGACAAAGTATAATAAATAAATAAATATCCTTTCTTCCCATCTTCAAGGATACTCAACCCAATATCGATCACAATTTCACTATTCATCTCTTTCACAATTAACAATGTTGCTCTTATTTGCATTTACTTTTAATAACAACCTACACACATCCTAATCTTTAAAATACCCACATTCAATCTAACTCTCTAATTCAGGGATTTCTGTAATATGTTCTACAGAGAATATTTCAACTCCCCAAATGGTAAGATAAACAATGTCTAAGTTTATCCACCAGCAATCAACAAAAGTAAAATTCTACAAATAAAAGTAAACTGAAACTTGAAAGAAGGCCAAGTGGCACAAACTAGGCTAGAGAAGGCCTAAAGATGGATGTTATAATTAACTGGTGGGTTCCGGGAACTTGGTAAAATTCTGTTTATGTAATACATTAATCACTACTCATCAAGTGATTAAAAAGGGAAGAGTGGTTTGGGAATGTCTGGGGAGTAAAGTCAGGGGTTAGTGAGAGGACAAGAGCAAGGGAAGGAGTAGCAATACTCCTGAAACAGGAGTTGTGGGAGTATGTGATAGAGTGTAAGAAAGTAAATTCTCGATTAATATGGGTAAAACTGAAAGTTGATGGAGAGAGGTGGGTGATTATTGGTGCATATGCACCTGGGCATGAGAAGAAAGATCAAGAGAGGCAAGTGTTTTGGGAGCAGCTGAATGAGTGTGTTAGTGGTTTTGATGCACGAGACCGGGTCATAGTGATGGGTGATTTGAATGCGAAGGTGAGTAATGTGGCAGTTGAGGGAATAATTGGTATACATGGGGTGTTCAGTGTTGTAAATGGAAATGGTGAAGAGCTTGTAGATTTATGTGCTGAAAAAGGACTGATGATTGGGAATACCTGGTTTAAAAAGCGAGATATACATAAGTATACTTATGTAAGTAGGAGAGATGGCCAGAGAGCGTTATTGGATTACGTGTTAATTGACAGGCGTGCGAAAGAGAGACTTTTGGATGTTAATGTGCTGAGAGGTGCAACTGGAGGTATGTCTGATCATTATCTTGTGGAGGCTAAGGTGAAGATTTGTATGGGTTTTCAGAAAAGAAGAGTGAATGTTGGGGTGAAGAGGGTGGTGAGAGTAAGTGAGCTTGAGAAGGAGACCTGTGTGAGGAAGTACCAGGAGAGACTGAGTACAGAATGGAAAAGGGTGAGAACAATGGAAGTAAGGGGAGTGGGGGAGGAATGGGATGTATTTAGGGAATCAGTGATGGATTGCGCAAAAGATGCTTGTGGCATGAGACGAGTGGGAGGTGGGTTGATTAGAAAGGGTAGTGAGTGGTGGGATGAAGAAGTAAGAGTATTAGTGAAAGAGAAGAGAGAGGCATTTGGACGATTTTTGCAGGGAAAAAATGCAATTGAGTGGGAGATGTATAAAAGAAAGAGACAGGAGGTCAAGAGAAAGGTGCAAGAGGTGAAAAAAAGGGCAAATGAGAGTTGGGGTGAGAGAGTATCATTAAATTTTAGGGAGAATAAAAAGATGTTCTGGAAGGAGGTAAATAAAGTGCGTAAGACAAGGGAGCAAATGGGAACTTCAGTGAAGGGCGCAAATGGGGAGGTGATAACAAGTAGTGGTGATGTGAGAAGGAGATGGAGTGAGTATTTTGAAGGTTTGTTGAATGTGTTTGATGATAGAGTGGCAGATATAGGGTGTTTTGGTCGAGGTGGTGTGCAAAGTGAGAGGGTTAGGGAAAATGATTTGGTAAACAGAGAAGAGGTAGTGAAAGCTTTGCGGAAGATGAAAGCCGGCAAGGCAGCAGGTTTGGATGGTATTGCAGTGGAATTTATTAAAAAAGGTGGTGACTGTATTGTTGACTGGTTGGTAAGGTTATTTAATGTATGTACGACTCATGGTGAGGTGCCTGAGGATTGGCGGAATGCGTGCATAGTGCCATTGTACAAAGGCAAAGGGGATAAGAGTGAGTGCTCAAATTACAGAGGTATAAGTTTGTTGAGTATTCCTGGTAAATTATATGGGAGGGTATTGATTGAGAGGGTGAAGGCATGTACAGAGCATCAGATTGGGGAAGAGCAGTGTGGTTTCAGAAGTGGTAGAGGATGTGTGGATCAGGTGTTTGCTTTGAAGAATGTATGTGAGAAATACTTAGAAAAGCAAATGGATTTGTATGTAGCATTTATGGATCTGGAGAAGGCATATGATAAAGTTGATAGAGATGCTCTGTGGAAGGTATTAAGAATATATGGTGTGGGAGGAAAGTTGTTGGAAGCAGTGAAAAGTTTTTATCGAGGATGTAAGGCATGTGTACGTGTAGGAAGAGAGGAAAGTGATTGGTTCTCAGTGAATGTAGGTTTGCGGCAGGGGTGTGTGATGTCTCCATGGTTGTTTGTTTATGGATGGGGCTGTTAGGGAGGTAAATGCAAGAGTTTTGGAAAGAGGGGCAAGTATGAAGTCTGTTGGGGATGAGAGAGCTTGGGAAGTGAGTCAGTTGTTGTTCGCTGATGATACAGCGCTGGTGGCTGATTCATGTGAGAAACTGCAGAAGCTGGTGACTGAGTTTGGTAAAGTGTGTGGAAGAAGAAAGTTAAGAGTAAATGTGAATAAGAGCAAGGTTATTAGGTACAGTAGGGTTGAGGGTCAAGTCAATTGGGAGGTGAGTTTGAATGGAGAAAAACTGGAGGAAGTGAAGTGTTTTAGATATCTGGGAGTGGATCTGGCAGCGGATGGAACCATGGAAGCGGAAGTGGATCATAGGGTGGGGGAGGGGGCGAAAATTCTGGGAGCCTTGAAGAATGTGTGGAAGTCGAGAACATTATCTCGGAAAGCAAAAATGGGTATGTTTGAAGGAATAGTAGTTCCAACAATGTTGTATGGTTGCGAGGCGTGGGCTATGGATAGAGTTGTGCGCAGGAGGATGGATGTGCTGGAAATGAGATGTCTGAGGACAATGTGTGGTGTGAGGTGGTTTGATCGAGTAACGTAAGGGTAAGAGAGATGTGTGGAAATAAAAAGAGCGTGGTTGAGAGAGCAGAAGAGGGTGTTTTGAAGTGGTTTGGGCACATGGAGAGGATGAGTGAGGAAAGATTGACCAAGAGGATATATGTGTCGGAGGTGGAGGGAGCAAGGAGAAGAGGGAGACCAAATTGGAGGTGGAAAGATGAAGTGAAAAAGATTTTGTGTGATCGGGGCCTGAACATGCAGGAGGGTGAAAGGAGGGCAAGGAATAGAGTGAATTGGAGCGATGTGGTATACCAGGGTTGACGTGCTGTCAGTGGATTGAATCAAGGCATGTGAAGCGTCTGGGGTAAACCATGGAAAGCTGTGTAGGTATGTATATTTGCGTGTGTGGACGTATGTATATACATGTGTATGGGGGTGGGTTGGGCCATTTCTTTCGTCTGTTTCCTTGCGCTACCTCGCAAATGCGGGAGACAGCGACAAAGTATAAAAAAAAAAATCAAGTTTTGCTTAATTCTGCTTCCCAAAATGAAACTAATTGGGATATTTCAGCATTTACCCTCAATACAGCCTACTGCATAAACATTACATGATGCTATTTCCATATTAAAAAGATCTTTAACAATGACAAAATAGAACTTAATAATAGAAAACATCTTACTTTGCAAATCATTTGTAGCTGGTGACATGTAGTAAAGTGACCTTCTTGTAAGCGGCGCTCACACTCACTCTGCCAGTGCTGCCAACGTACGGTAAACTCTGCAACTGAAACTCCTCCATACACCTATAAGAAACAAAACAAGGATGCCTGATTTCAGACAAAGGAAAAGCTTAAGATTAATATTGAAGGATGAACCAAATTACTGTTGCTGTCAAAAAAAAATTACCTGTGAAAGATAAGCTGGTAAATGTGACAGTAATTGGAGAGCACTGCAACTCTGATCCTTGGTGACCATGGCAAATGACCCTAAATCCAACTTTGGCACAAGTTTCAGATGCTATAAATAACTAATAACATGTTAAGAAGAGGAGAGGGCTCCATTATAAGAGAGGTAGAGCAACAGACTCTGTATTATTTCAATTAGACAGGCAGAAAGGAACATACAGGGTATTCCTGCCCAGAACTGGTCATCCTTGCCTATGCCAAGTTGTAGGGCTAATGTTCATGATATCTGTATGTTGCCACTATATCACTACTAAAGCATCACTATGAAAAGTCAGAGGCATAATCACAACCATCTATGAAAACAACTGTACATCTATGAAAACAACTGTACATTATAAGAGAGAGTAAAAACATTAAGAATGTTGATATATGAAATAAGCAGATATATTTGAGTGTGCACAAAATGAAGTTGAGAGATACCGAGGGTGTGGATGGATAGAAATAAAACTTCTTAGAACACATTTGTTTGAGAGTCATTACTTATTTCCTCCACCTGGAGTACCTTCTACCTTTATGTTTACCTGCATATTTGCCAGTGTACTAATGGGTGACTGAAGCTCAACAGCTCCTACTGATTAACCAACATTCATACATACTAATTGCTGTCTCCTGCGTTAGCGAGGTCGCGCAAAGAAACAGACAAAAGAATGGCCCAACCCACCCACATACACATGTATATACATAAATGCCCACACACGCTCATATACATACCTATACATTTCAATGTATACATACACATACACAGACATATACAATTGGAGGTGTAAGGATGGAGCAAAAAAGATTTTGAGTGATCAGGGCCTGAACATACAGGAGGGTGAAAGGTGTGCAAGGAATAGAGTGAATTGGAACAATGTGGTATACCGGGGTCGATGTGCTGTCAATGGATTGAACCAGGGCATGTGAAGCATCTGGGGTAAACCATGAAACATTTTGTGGGGCCTGGATGTGAAAAGGGAGTTGTGGTTTCGGTGCATTACACACGACACCTAGAGACTGAGTATGAACAAATGTGGCCTTTGTTGTCTATCTTAGCGCTACCTTCTGCATACGAGGAAAGAGGGGGGTGCCATTTCATGTGTGGCTGGGTAGCAACGGGAATGGATGAAGGCAGCAAGTATGAATACACGTGTAAAAAAAAAATCAGGGCATGTGAAGCGTCTGGGGTAAACCATGGAAAGCTGTGTAGGTATGTATATTTGCGTGTGTGGACGTGTATGTATATACATGTGTATGGGGAAGGGTTGGGCCATTTCTTTCGTCTGTTTCCTTGTGCTACCTCGCAAACGCGGGAGACAGCAACAAAGCAAAAAAAAAAAAAAAATATATATAAGTATTAAGAATATATGGTGTGGGAGGAAAGTTGTTAGAAGCAGTGAAAAGTTTTTATCGAGGATGTAAGGCATGTGTACGCATAGGAAGAGAGGAAAGTGATTGGTTCTCAGTGAATGTAGGTTTGCGGCAGGGGTATGTGATGTCTCCATGGTTGTTTAATTTGTTTATGGATGGGGTTGTTAGGGAGGTAAATGCAAGAGTTTTGGAAAGAGGGGCAAGTATGAAGTCTGTTGGGGATGAGAGAGCTTGGGAAGTGAGTCAGTTGTTGTTCGCTGATGATACAGCGCTGGTGGCTGATTCATGTGAGAAACTGCAGAAGCTGGTGACTGAGTTTGGTAAAGTGTGTGGAAGAAGAAAGTTAAGAGTAAATGTGAATAAGAGCAAGGTTATTAAGTACAGTAGGGTTGAGGGTCAAGTCAATTGGGAGGTGAGTTTGAATGGAGAAAAACTGGAGGAAGTGAAGTGTTTTAGATATCTGGGAGTGGATCTGGCAGCGGATGGAACCATGGAAGCGGAAGTGGATCATAGGGTGGGGGAGGGGGAGAAAATTCTGGGGGCCTTGAAGAATGTGTGGAAGTCGAGAACATTATCTCGGAAAGCAAAAATGGGTATGTTTGA